>NW_026057577.1:63181228-63238749 GCF_023721935.1 Panthera uncia
TCAAGAAAGCAGATTACTTCTCTAGCCCATGAAGCCTATTCCAACTATGGACTAACCAGTGGAGAGAAAACCAGGGCTGTTATCTTCCTTGATTTGAGGATGTTTGCTTGTACTAAAAGAGTCTTAAATTTTATTACTTAGGTCTTACTGGAAATCATAGTATGTTAGCATATATTACACTTGTAGTCCACCAAAACTTAGGACTTTTATTCATATTATGTAGGTACCTATAAGTCAAGACTACACTAGGACTATGTAATAGATTTTGCATCCAGAAGTGGTATATTTCACTTTCCTTCTTAATTGATAATGTTTTAGTGATTTCAAATCATCTAACTCATACAGGAAATTAATTTTTTCAACTCTCAATTGCTCTTTTATTTTTAGTACTCTTCCAGCCAAAATTATATTTATAAGGACAGTTGATATTTTTATTAAGGTCTTTCATAGAAATAGGATATATTAAAAACTTTTGCAAAGCTTCCTATTTTTGACTATGTAGTGTAATACCATTATAAACATTTGTACTTATCATTCAATGTAAATGTGCAAGGATTTCTCTAGGGTATATAAGTAAGTCATATATAATACAAAACTTTTCTAGATAAACCCAAACTGTTTTTCAAATATACTCTCAACAGCATTGTAGAAAGCATTTTATTGGTTTATATCTTTGTCAACATTAGGTGTGGTCAAAATTTTAAATCTTTGCCAATCTGGTTGATATGTAATTACAACCTACTTTGGTTTTATATTGCATTTACTTAATTTTTTATAGTGTTGGATCCTTTGCATTGGTTTATTGGCCCTTTGGAAATCATAGAGGGAAAAGAGGAAGCATACCGGTGTCAGGCAAAGTGGATTCCAGTAATGAGAAACCATTTGCTAACTAATGATTGTAAAAGATTTCCTTTCAAGATGATACAAGTTTTTTATTCATTTTCAGTTTGATTAATATGTCTTTTTTCTTATTAAAATTTTGTCCATCTATCAATCCATTGATCTACATTGAATGATCTAGAACACTAGTCCTTTCTGATTATGTGTATTGGTTATATATGTTGGTTATCTATGCCTTATTTTTACTCTGTCTTTTGATAAAGGGAGATTTATAATTTTACTATGGACAAAGTTAACAAGTTATCCTTTATAGTTAGGAGTTGTTTTTGGAAAGTGTAATTTAACCAATGCCATTCATTATTAGTATTAGGGACTGAACTAAAAGCCCTATGTATGTAAAAAGGTATTCTCATAGTGTTAGAGTAGGCAGTTAAATAGTAATGAGCAGTGATGGAACCGAAATATACCTATTACTTATCAAAGGAGAGTGAGGCAAACTGGTGAGGTTGGAAAATCTCTGGGGCCAACAGGTGACTAAGGTCATGTGTATCCTCAAATGATCCTTCCCCCATTATCATATCATTTACATTGCAGTTTCAGAGGATCTCTGCCTCTAAAATCAACATGACAGTTCTGATTAATCCAAATAAGGAAAGGGGTTGTACCTGAATTCCTGGAAAAGGCATGCCATTACCAAAAAAGATCCCACCTACTCAATGAATACTTCTCTCCTAATTATTCAAAATACAATAAAAGCTTGGAAACAAGGAATTTCAGGCAATTGTTCCCTCAAGTCTGTCTGGTCTTCTTCTAAGAATGTACATTCACATAAATAAACTTTCTGCTTGTACCACTCATCTGGTATGTCTAGTCTGTCCTTGAATTCATTCTTGTGAGGCACCAAGGGACTTCTGCAGACTCTTTTAGATGGGTCAGGTCAAGTCCTCAGGGCCCAGGTATCCCCAGTAAACCAGGCAACAACAGGTAACTGTTTCTTTGGCTTTCTCCTACTTCATCATTTCTCTTATTCAAATATACTGAACCTTTGTTTTTAGTTAGTAACTTTCAGGGAGTTCTCAACAACAACAAAAGTTTGGTTCTCTTTATCTTAATAATAGATATACAGCTGCCCACAGTGTTACCCAGCTGGACTAAAATTTTCAACCTCCGCTGCAGTTATATATGACTATATTTTTATGTGGAATGTAAGCAGAAGCAATGTCTACAGACTTCAGGTCTAATACTTACTTTTAGAGTCTGTCTGCATGATCTTCAACCCCTTTCTTCCTTTTAGGATAGGCAGAACAATCCTAGGGTACCAGGGTCACAAATTACCAACAAGCAGAGATATACTACTGAATTTTCTGGTCTCTTTCAAACTATTAAATAAGAGATAACTGAAATTATATGGTTTTAAAGGTATATATTTGAGTCTCACTGTCAGATAAATATAGTACTTAAACTAGTACTTGAATGTTTATAATAAAACTGGTAATTTTACTTTTTTAGCAGGAGGATCTATCCATGTAACCAACATGCATGTTCACCGTATTTAACTTCAGTTAACAGAAAACCAAGGTGTTTTTCAGGAAAAAAATGCAAAAGAAAGTATACTGGATCTCAAGTTAACTGGTTAGACAACCAGTTAATTCATATTAGCCAACTTTAACATGAAATGGTGCAACTATCACCTGATATCTTTCAGAGAATTATTCACAAGGAAAAAAGAATAAACTTCTTTGCAACAGCAGGTATTTTTTCCCCCTCCAACTTTTAAGTGGTATTTGAACTGATGGGAAATTTAAAACTGTGCTATGGACTCTATCAAATAAGAAGTTGATGACTAGATAATATGGTTGTTAAATGTCACATTACTGTCTTCTGACAATCTTCTGCCTTTTGGAGCAAGTTTTATAGCCTTGCTTCACTTGTAAAACAATAGAATGATTATAAATGTGTTAATCTAACATAAAGGATTTTAGGTTACTTTACAAAAATCTGAATAAAGCTTCAAGAACTTCAGTGGCAAAATACAATGAAAAGTTATAAAACACTGGTGTTACTCTAAAAAGTCTGACATTAAATGTTTTATTGAAATTTTGCTGATAATCCTTTATGAATTCATATTAAATGAGGAAGCTCTTTTATGCAAGAAAATAACCTACAGCTGTCTTCATATCCTTCCATGAAGCTGTCATTGAAAGGTTACTGATATCTTTCTATTTTACTTCAATGCATGACCAGTGACTACTGAGCTTTCAGTAACATTAAATTAAAAACCTCATAAAAGTTTTAGTCTTTAGAATGCTGATATCTCTCAGTTAATATATGAGAATATCCAGGAGGATATGTATGTAAAAGGAGTTAACATAAACTAAAAAGCCGGCTTGAGTAACTAATTTGTCCTTAAGAGACCGTATATTGTTAGTGTCCAAAATCTTCAATATTTTTGAATATTTGAAGTTAGAAATAAGGTAGATAATCAAAAAAAATAAGCTATTTGGAAGTGTCAATTTTCTGGAAGAAAATACAGGTACATTTGGGGAAAAAAACTTATTAATTCCTTCAAGTGGTCTATTTTAAACAAAGAAATTATTTATATTGTATTCAGACTTTATAAGGCTATTTCCATTAATTTTATGTAATATTCTCCTATTATGCCTTAATATTTTACAGGTTATTAAAGAAGCTTTTAACTGAAAACTACAGTTATATTCAATTACATTTTAAAACGTACTATTATGAGTATAATGAACCCACAGATTCAACAATTATCAGCTCATGGCCAAACTTCTTTTACCTATAACCACATAGCTTTCTCCTCCTCTCGTGGACATATACACTGGATTATTCTGAAGCAAATTCCATACATTATATAAGTTTATTCATAATATGTCAATATAAATAAACTTCTAAAACATAAGAACTCATTTATCAATGTATACCATAGTATAATTATCATACATACAAAGCTGAAAACTTCTTAATGTATACCATAGTACAATTACTGTACAAAATTAAACATTTCTTAGCTTTTAATGAAAACAATTCTTATTTGAATCAGAGTCAAAATAAGGAATAAACATTGAATTTAAGTATGTGTCTTGTTACTTATTTTATATTTGGCCCTATCCCCAAGCTTTTACAATCAGATCAGACAAAGGGTCTTGAAACCTCTCAGAATTCCACAAGACTTGGGCTGATGTGAAGGATTTTTAAAATAAATTTTTGAAATAAATTTTATTATAATATAAAATTAATTCAGAAAATCATTCACATCTGAAGAGTATAGGTTGCTTACTTTTTTCTTTTTTTTTTTTTGCAAATTGAACACACCTATGAAACCACTATTTTGATCAAGAAACATATTTCCCCATCCCTAGAAGCCCCCTCATAGTTCTCTTAGTGACAGCTTTTCTCATCTCCAAAGGTAACTACCTTCCTGACCTCTAATGCCATGGATGTGCACCCCCTGTATTTTAATTTTAAATTTATCTTCATGGCATCACACAGTAGATACTTTTCTGTATCTGCTTATTTCACCCCAAACCAGGTTCATGTGATTAATACATTTTGTTGTGCACAGGTCTTGTTTAGTCTCATTTCGAAATAGTATTCCACTGAAAAACACATACTATAATTTATCCATTTATCTATTAGTCTAATATTGATAGGCCTTTTGCTGTTTCCAAGACTTAACTATTATAAATATTCCTACTAATAAAATACATTAATATATCTTTTGTTTCAGGGGTGCCTGGGTGACTCATTCGGTTAAGTGTCTGACTTCAGCTCAGGTCATGATCTCTTGGTTCATGAATTTGCATTGGGCTCTGTACTGACAGCTCAGAGCCTGGAGCCTGCTTGAGATCTGTGTTTCCTTCTCTCTGCCCCTCCATTGCTCATGCTCTTTCTCTCCCTCTCAAAAATAAATAAACATTGAAAAAATTAAAACATATCTTTTATTCCAAACATTTCCATATTTATGTTGGCTATATTCCTAGGAGTGAAAGTGCTAGGTCATAGAGTGAGTTTTCAGCTTTAGTGGTGATCTCCAAACATTTTTCAAAGTAGTTACACCAATTTTTATTCCCACCAACAGTTTATTGAGCAGTCCAATTAATTCTCATTCTTGCCTAAAAATCATATTATCAGATTATTAGCCCTTTTACTTTGACCCAGGACTGAATGTTTCTACTATTATCACATTTAGGTTTATTTAAAATTTTTCTACGGCTCTTTAGATTAAGAAATTTATCATCTGTTTATTGGTCATTTGGGAATCAACCTGCATCTTGATATTGCTTAGGGTTCATTTTAACAAGAACATCTCATTGGTACAGTCATGTATTTCCACAAGGTGGCACATAACATCTACATATCTTCCTTTTTATATATTGATGGACTTGATAAGCATTGCCTAAACTCATTATTCTATTAGATGTTGGCAAAATATGATGTTCAGAATCATTTATCCTTCACTTTTATTTGAAACATTTCTTTAGAGAAACTTAAACTTTCCTTCATCAATTATTTGATTTTCATGAGATGTTGTTCAAGTAGGAACTGGAGGTTAAAAAAAGAGTATCATTATTATTTACTACTTTTCAGAATAGTAAGATATTAAATTCTCAAGTTCTTGCCAACTTAGGAGACCTGCATTCCACTTTATTTTTCTCTAGGCCTACAAGACTGAAAATATCACCATTTCCCATCTTCCCTAGCATCTTACAAAGAGGAACAATTAATGAATTCTGACATATTTGATATACTTCAAATCACTGAAATTATTACTTTTATTGATGTTTAGGTCAGTCTGACATGACCTTAGTAGTCTTTGTAATCTCGACTGTTCTCTGCATGACAAGGTATTACAGGCTCACCCTATAAAAACTCTTGTTCCAATTTTGGGATAAATAACATCCCCCCTCAAAGAGCCCTGTTTCCTTTTAGTTATAGATTACACCTGATGCTGAAAGTGCTCATCGTAAAGGCTTTAGTCATTGTTTCTAGGTCTGTTTGTTGAGTAGAAATGAGAATTATTAGTCCGTTATTATTTTTTTTTGGTAAGAGAAAATACATTATGGGCTCATCATGACATTTCCAAAACAAATTTACATTTCAGTTATTTCATTTACATTCAGGGTTTTTTCTGTTATGTTGACAATTTTGGGTATTGTCAACACTAACATAATTGCATTAACCTAATATAAAATCACTTGCAATACTTTGTGTGTGTGTGTGTGTGTGTGTGTGTGTGTGTGTGTGTAAGGTTAAGTTAAAATTTCATGGGCATATAGAAAAACGGACTCCAAAGATGTCTGTGCTCTGTTCTATAAAAACTTGCCTGCGACCATGTTACCTTCCATGACAAAAGAGATGCTGCAGAAGACAATATTCTGGATCATTCAGATGGACCATATAGTGCCTTAACAGTAGAACATTTTTAGTTGGGTCAGATTGATGAGCTAGAAGACAGAGAAATGACACATGACAAGGACTTGATCTGCTACTGTTATCTTTGAAGAGAGAAGAAGGAGGACATGAATCAGGGCATGCACATGTCTGTAGAATATATGAACAAACCTAAGTTTACAGTCATCAAGAAAACAAGGACTTCAATCACGCAACCAGCAGAAACTAAATTTTGCCATAAAGCTCGATGGGCAAGAAAATAGATTCTCCCCTTGGGCAACTTGGTTTTAGTCCAGTGACACACATACTGGACTTCTAAACTACAGAACTGTTAAGATAATAAGTCTGAATTGTTTTAAGCCACTAATTTAATGGTCATTTATTATGGTGGCAATAAAAAACTACTATAGTTAACTTCAATTTTTTTCTTTCTGCTTTTGGGATTTTTTTTCCATTTTGTTTTTTTTTTAATTTTTTTTAACGTTTATTTATTTTTGAGACAGAGAGAGACAGAGCATGAACGGGGGAGGGTCAGAGAGAGGGAGATACAGAATCCGAAACAGGCTCCAGGCTCTGAGCTGTCAGCACAGAGCCCGACGCAGGGCTCTAACCCACGGACTGTGAGATCATGACCTGAGCCGAAGTCGGCCGCTCAACCGACTGAGCCACCCAGGCACCCCTCCATTTTGATTTTATATACTTTGTTTTATGTAAAATGTTCACAAGGTTACAACATAAAACAACATATTCATAGCGAAGTTTGGTTTCTCTGTCCCTTCCACCCTTCCTTTTCTTTTTTATATCCTTAAAAATTTACATTTTACCTTTCCAGAGTTATATTCACTCAAGTAAGAATACATGAACATTAATATTCCTATCCTTAAATTTTCATTTTTTATTTTATTTATTAAAATAACATACTCTAAAATTGGCAATTTTGGTGTACAGTTTTATGAATTTTAATACATGAATACATTCATTTAACCACTTTCACAATTAAGATACACATTGGTTCATGGTATCACTCGCAAAACTTTGTGCTACTCACAACAACATCCTCTCTCCATCCATAACCCTAGTAACTGCTGATTTGTCTTCCTTCACTATATTTTTGTCTTTCTGAAAATGGAATAGCTACTTTCACTTAGTATGTAGTCAAACATCCAACTATTCTTACAACCAAAAGTCATATTCATGGGGGTTCATCTGAGAGAAATAAAATCATATCTCTAAAAGCTATGTAGAGGGGCGTCTGGGTGGCTTGGTCGGTTAAGCGTCCAACTTCGGCTCAGGTCATGATCTCACGGTCCATGAGTTCAAGCCCCGCGTCGGGCTCTGTGCTGACAGCTCAGAGCCTGGAGCCTGTTTCAAATTCTGTGTCTCCCTTTCTCTCTGCTCCTCCCCTGTTCATGCTCTGTCTCTCTCTGTCTCAAAAATAAATAAACGTCAAAAAAAAAATTAAAAAAAAAGCTATGTAGAAAATTACTCATATTAGCCAATAATCGAAAACAACTCCAATAGTAGGCAAAAGAATAAAAAATCAAATTGTGTTATATTCATAGAATTGAATACCATAGTTCAATAAAAGGAATGGACTACTGATGTAACAATAATGTAAATATTCAACATGTTAAATGAAAAAAGCCAGGAAAAAAGTTAACATACTGATAGATTTCTATATATTGCTAGTATACACACACACAAGCAAAATTATTCTATGGTTGCAGAAATAAGCCCAGTAAGAATAGTGATTGCACTTTGGATGGAGGACTGAACTGGAAAGGAACGTAAGGAAGTTGCTTGAATTGATGAAAACATTCTATACTTTGACTGAAATGTCTTTAGAAAGTTGAAAAAGTTTCTCACAATTGACCCAAATGTGCATATAACTTTTTGGAATTCGCTATATGTAAATTACCACCTTTGTATCAAATAAAGAACTTCAAAAGAAGAAAAAACAGAACATGTCTGAGAAATTTCCAAAAATGATGATAGATGTGAAGGCACAGAGAAAAATCCTAAATGCAGAGAACAAAAGGGATATTACCTTCAAAGGAAGAACATCAAGACTGATAACTGACTTTTTTACAGAAATGATGAAAACCAAAAGTCAAGCATGCTGGCATGCTTAGAAACTGGAAGCAAATAGCCACAATTCTAAAACATTAAATATTTTTAAAATCTGAATGAAATTAAAATAAAAAAATCAAATCAAAACTAGAGATATGTTGTCAATAGAACTACAGGTAAAGGAAAAATATTCATGAATAAACCCATGAGAATCCAGGCAGAAATAAAGAGCCAAGTGAAAACATAAATACATTTTGACTGTGGTCTTTTTTTTTCTTTTTTAATTTAAATACATGGCAACAATAACCAGCATTGGGGCTAAGTATTTTCTTTTCTAGTGTTATGAAATAGAGAGCAATGATACAAAGCCAAATAAAAAATCTGAATACTCTTATGTATCTTAACTAAATTCAGTTACTAACATCCCCAAAAGCAGGATTAATTGGCTTCAAAAAGTATTTTTCCAAATATTTAAGAGAGGAGGGAAAAAAAAACAAACCAGAAACAAAAAAGACAAACAATAAGCTCACACAAATTCTCCAGAGAATTTTTTTTGAAGGCAAAACTTGAGTAGCACTTCACAAATGTGGCTATCCAAATGTCTCAGAGGACCATGGACAGGGTATCTGACTTTATTAGACATAAGGGAAATTCTAATTAAAATCAAAATATTATACTACTGCTGATCCATGAAATGCATAATATGAAAAAGATAATACCAAATTCAGGTAAGGATATGGAGCATCTGGAACTCATACACTCTTCATATGTAAAATGGAACAAACTCTTTGGAAAATTATCTTGCTAGTTTATGTTACTGCTAAATATATAGATGCCTCATAACCTAGCCATTACACTCCTAGTTATATATCCAATGGAAATGTACACTAATGCCCACCAAAATAAATGTATATGTTTTTAATAGATAAAAAAGGGAACAATCAAATTACCCAACATCAACATATTTATCAATCACAGAATTGGCAATCTGTCATACAGTAATTGTGGTACAGTCTATCAAAAAAGTACTATTCATCAATAAGACTAAATCAATTTTCCCCACACATAAAACCTTGGATGACTCTCACAAACGAAATATGAAGCAAACAAAGCTACTCACAAAAGACAAGATTCCATGTGTATCAACTTGCAAATAGGCAAGACCCTCTTATAGAAACCAGGTGAGTGAATGTTCTTAGATGAACAGTGAACAGGAGGGGTCATGATGGAAATTTCTGAGATTCTGTTTTTACTTATTCTGTTCTTTGTCTTCAGTTAAGTACTGATTATGCAATGCTTTCCCTTTATGAAAATTCAAGGAAAAATACTTAAAGATTTTCTATATGTAGGTTATGTTATTAAAATGTTTACCTTCAAAAAAATTTTAATGTTTATTTTTGAGCGACAGAGAGAGAGAGAGACAGAGCACAAGCAGAGAGAAAGGGAGACACAGAATCCGAAGTAGGTTCCAGGCTCCGAGCTGTCAGCACAGAGCCTGATGCAGGGCTTGAACTCAAAAGCTGTGAGATCATGACCTGAGCCAAAGTCAGATGCTTAACCGACTGAGCCACCCAGGTGCCCCTAAAATATTTACCTTAAAAGAAATAAATTTTATTTATACCTATCAAGTTCTCTCAAAAATATTAGCTTTTCTTTCTCTGTATAAATATATTGTTTCATCAGACAACTCCAAAATGGTTATAGGACGTTATATTCTTGATACTTTAAAATTATTTTTAAATGTTTATATATTCTTTTAGTTTTTAATAAAAAACATATCAAACTTTACAATAACTATAAAGTTATACTAACCATCATACTGGACTCTATTCATTGTGCTTTCACATATCCTCACACACTCACACCCCATATACACATGAGCACACTCTCAATGTGTGGGAGATATGCTACATATCAAACAATATCAATAATCCAAAAAACTGTATTTCAATAAAACAAATTTGTTACTTATTTTTAATTCCTTGTAAATTTATTTCTGATCACTCAGTACATAATTCTTACAGCTTTTATAGTAAAAGAATATAAATCCTGATAACTTTCTTCTCTGGTTATAAAGTAGTGAACATTAAAATTTGCATAAAACAGGCTATAATAATGTTTTATTATTTTGAATATATTTCTGAGGTTGAAGAAATTGGAAAATCAAGGTCAATGTAGTTATCTGACTTCATATCTGAAGACATAAAATTTTTTTAAGTGAAAATTATTTTAAAGATTTATATTTTCAACACTATAGCTTAATCATTAAACACTGCTGAATCAAATAAAAATATTCTCCAAATATCAAAGTTATCTCTTAAATCAATCTAATATGTATGTATACACGTGCATGAATGTGTATACAAGCATATGTAAGTGAAAAGAGATTGTGTGTGTGTGTGTGTGTGTGTGCGTGTGTGTGTGTGTGTGTGTGTGTGTGTGTGTTTATAAAATCACAATTGGGCTAAATACATTCTATTCTTCAATCACCAGTTATAAAAGCTTAAAAAAATTCTGCTTGTTTTTAAACTTGAAACACATGGAATGATACATACTCCCTTCTCTGTTATTGAATGTTTGTTTAGTATTTTGCTTGTGAGAATCATTGATATTTTTCTTTGTAGCATTATTTATTTTTTTCATCTTGAAGTATAGCATTCCTTATATAAATACACTACAACTTATGTATCAATTCTCAAGTATGATCCTTCCATTTTTCAGTTTTTTCCTGGCTCTTCATTATTGCTTTATATTTTTTAGTTTTCACATTAAGCTATTATAAACTGGTAACACTGATGAAGTATTTCTTCCATAAAACTATAACCACATATTCCCAGACATGGTAAGTATATGACTGTGTGAACATTAATACTCATCATCACTGTATCAATTACATATTAAAAGAAAGTATCAAGAATTAAAATACTGAGTCACACAGTTCAAAGGCATATAAAATAATAAAGGTTTGTTAAACTTATTAACAGAAACCCAGTTCTTTTATACAAAAGAGATTTGGAGAAACGAAAAAAACACATTTTACACAAAAATATTTGGTAAGTAACAAACACTAAATAAGTACCGGAAAAATATAGGATTTTCAGAAATTTGATGACTATTAATTTTTTTTACAATAACAAAGAATCTTTATCTTTTAAAAACTGTTAACTAGGCTAAAGGACACATTCTCTGAATCCTCCACAAAACAAAGGCAACATTTTACTCACAGTATTAATTAGCTTCAGTACCATTCTTTTTTTCTTTTTTTACGCCCTCTCTGTTAAATTGTGCCCCAAAGTGCAAACATTAAGGCTTTGTTTTCCTTTCTGGATATAGTAAAGGCATGTGCTCTGTACAATGTAGATATGCCATAAACTTTCAAACAGGTGTTTATTTATTTTTTTAATGGAGGATCCACAAACTAAGATCTATAGAAAGATATTAAGTAATCACTGTGCACGCACCTTGATAAAAATCAACAAAACAATGTTTGTACCAACCTGATATATACTGGAGCAGATGTGGTAAATGTAAATAAAATGTGAGAAAATCAATAGATGTCACTTTCAATGAAAAAGATCTCAAGTGTTGTTCACAGTTCTTGGGGTCTTAATTGTATATAACACTAAAAGTATGCATTATTGTGCTTCTTATTTTGTCACCTAATCTAAATTTCATGTACATTCACGAGTGTTTCATATACATTCATGAGTGTTTACAAACAAACTACATTGCTACCCGTATTCTTTGTTCCCTAGGTACAACAGAATAAATGTTCCTGAGTCAATCAAAAGTCAAACCTATAACTCACAGTTGGAATCTTACTCCATTTTGACTTTTTAGACTTAGATATAACAGTCACTTATCTTTTCCCCTTTCTATCACCAATATCTCCCTCTCTCCTAGACTGTACTCATCAGGAATATAAACATACTATAGAAACACCCACAATTCAAGATCCAGTGCTCCAATAGGCTATGGATCTGTTTTGAGATTTATATATATAAAGAAAGAGAGGGAGATGAAGAGAGAGATTTAATATCCATGAGAAAATTTTGAACAAGTTCTACAACTGATGTTTGTACTTTCTCAGTGTCTGTTCACTCTAGAATCTAAATTAATCTCAATCCCATTCTCAACTTCTTCATCAAAACACTGCTACATCATAGTCTTTGACAATCTCTTTGTAGCCATAGCCACTATCCACCTCTTTTCCTTCATATTATTTGAGGTTTTAGTAGCTGTTATTCCAACATCCCTTAAAATATATCCTCTCTTAATTCTGAGAAACAGCCCTTTCCTTATCTGCTTCCTACTTCTACTCCTAATTTTCATTTTCATATCTTCATTTCACTATTCCATTCTTCTGCAATGTCAAATTTTCTGTTAATGTCATCTATGGCATTTATCATACCAGATACTACACTTTCCTGAGAATTTGATATATATATTTTAAATATCTTCCATATCCCTGCTTATAATAATTTCCTCTGTTTGCACATGTGTAATAGTTATAACGGCTTTAATGTCCTAGTCAACTAATTCTATCGTTTGTGTTATTTGAATCAATTTTAATTGACTCTTCATTATAAGCTGTTTCCTGTCTCCATGGCAATTGATGTTTTTTTTTTTTTAATTTGATGTCAAACATTGTAAATTATACGTTTTAATGTGCTAGATAGTTTTCATTACTATGCATATCTCCTCAACTTAGTTTGGGAAGTATTTAAGTTACTGTTAAACAGTTGGATTGTTTGGTTCTTTCAAGCTCTGTTAGACAGGGCCAGAATAACATTCAATCTAGGGATAGTTTTGTCTCACTAGTAAGTTAAAACCTTATGCTGCATGTCTAGTGAATTCCAGAATTTTCTACTTTCGCTTGTATGATGATAATTTATTTCAAGCCTGGTGTAAAATCCCTTTGCTGTCACTTGTAATCCTTCCAGGTAGTTCCTTCTCTAGCCTCAAGTAGTTTTCCTTAAATAGATGTACTGGTATACCCATAAGAATACTCAGCAGCCTCTCTGCAGATCTCTGGAAATACTTTCCATGCAGCTCCCTCCTTCCTGATACTCTACCTTAAGAACTCTAGTTTTAGTCTCCCCAGATCCTCAGCTCTGTCTGTTCAGCTCAAGGTATCTGCCAGGCTTTTCAGGTTTCCCAATACTTATTACATCCTGGAAACTCTCTCCTGGTAGGAAGCTGTGACAATAGTAGGGTTTATGGATTTTGTTCCCTAATTCTTACAGGCCATTTACCTTTATTTATTAATCTTTAAATGATTTTTTTTCATTTATTTTTCAGACAGAGAGAGACAGAGCATGAGTGGGAGAGGGGCAGAGAGAGGGGGGGACACAGAATCCTTTGCAGGCTCCAGGCCCTGAGCTGTCAGTACAGAGCCCAAGATGTGGGACTGAAACCCATAAACCATTAGATCATGACTCAAGCCGAAGATGGACACTTAACCGACTGAGTCACCCAGGCACCCTGCATTTAGATTTATTGTATGGTGTCCACTTTCATATTTTTTCAAGTTCCTTGTCTGCTTTTTGTTTTTTGGTTTGTTTTTGTTTCTGTTTTGCATTTCCATTTTTTTTAAGTTTCTTGTTGTCTTATATCGAAGGAGATATCTAGTCCCTATTCCTCATTTTTGCCAAGAACAAAAGTCCTAGTCTGAGTTTACCCTAATGCTGAGTCAGATAAATCTGGGAGAAAAGTCTGGCTTTGCAAGGGACCAAAGGATCTGAGAAGAGCTCATCTAGGCTCCAAGGCTGTGCTAGTAACAAAAGGACAAGGAAAATCAATTTGACCCAGAAGAGACTGCCTAAGCTTTTAAATTGGTAAAGCACAAATTAGTTGGGTACTTATAAAATTTGTCCCAGCCAGTGGTTAGAACATACACTGAGTATAATATCTTACTAAAGTTTTATTTCAGAGGAAGCATGTAAATCTAATAGAAAAAGGAAACATCACACTTTTCCTTCCCCAACAGGAAAATTAGAGTAGAAAATGGAGAGGTGCCTTGAAAAGGGGCTGCAAGAAGTTCCATATGATAACTTCTAGCTCAAAACTGCTGTAAAGTTATCCATTCAATTACAAACAATATACTATGCTTTAAAGAAAAGGGGGGAAAACACGCTTTCTTCTCATCTGGGTTAACCCAGTGTGACCATAAGTCAACTAATATTTGAGAGATGACAAAATAAATAGATGGTATCAACAATGTTACATTTCACATAGTATCATATTATAGCAGCCATTGACTCAAAAGGACAATGAAAACATCACTGTTAAGGATTTTCTCCTCCAGATTTTGAGGCTCAGTAGATGAGGCTCATGACCTCTTCACCAGGTTAGGCATGTTGGGTTATAGGAGGAAACCTTTTGTTGCTTTGAGGGCAGGAAGCCTTTGAGGTTCTGCAAACCTCCTGTAGTAGCAAGACTCAATGTACATTTGCTTTACTTTTGCTCCACTTAGAACTTGAATTTTCTGAGACTAATTCATAAGTATTACAAGCTGTATCTATGGTTAGTACTTTCTTTTTTAATAAAAGCTCATAAATCATATATTTGTAACAAGAGATTAATCACCACTCTTTTCTCATTCTAACATGTTAGGATGCATTTACATTGCATTGATTTTTCCCCTATCCATTCAATTCATTTAACCATTCATTCATTCATTCATTCACCTACCCAATAATTTACCAAACATTAATACTGAATACCCACTCTCCTTTTTCCTATGACCTTATTACTGAAACTGAAATTTAACAAAATAATTGAAACTTTACCTTTGTTTAACTACATTCTTTTATTTAAATAATCAGATTAGCTTTTTTTTTTTTTTTGTAGAAATGTTTCCTAAAACACAGCTTAATTCATTATAAGGATATACAAAAGATGTTTGAATACAGGTTAAACTTTGGTTTTGGGGGATCAGTGTCCAAACTTTCTGAGATTCTAACCTAAGAGGGAAAGTAATAGTCTTTAACCTTGTACCTCTATCCATCAAGAGTAATTCATAGTCAGGTCTGAGGTTTTCAGGTAGCAGGATTTATCAAAGTTGGATGTACTGTCCAAACAAATCTTTAAAAGCAGCTATTCTTTATTGACTATTAACTATGTCAGGTATTGGCACAGTTTTTTTTTTTTAATCTTTAAAATGGCTTCTTGAGCTAAGTACTATTCTTAACCATCATTTTGTAAATTAGAAGACCAAGACTCAAAAGAGTTAAGAAGCTTTGCTGTGTACCCATAGGACGTGTTAGAGTTGAACCCAGGGCATTTCACACAAGAACCTGTACTCTTAACCAATTTGCTATATTATCTCCTTAAGTCATTTATGGTGCCCCATATCCTGGTCTTTCTATGATGGTGCTTTAGTTCTTGATTCTCTTGACGTATGAACTTGCTTCTTATTTCTTAAATCTCTTGTTTTGTGCTCATATTAATGTTATAATTTCTTTCACATCTTCAATTACTGATGACCTACTGCTTTTGCCTCTCAGGATTATCAAACAAACCAAATCAATTGGAATTCAGGCCGTTCAGGGCTTCTCTTCTAAACTCAGATGGCAACTCAGCAGAATTCTTTATAAAAACAGATTCCCAAAGGAGTAAATTAAACAACTTTTCATATTTAGGCCAGAAAAGAAAGGCTGGCCTCTCATGGACTACAGCTTAATTAATATCACAGATCTGCTTCCACTAACAGTCAGGTAGGCCTTGAACAACTAGTAATTTTTAGTTAAGATGTTTGCTTACTTCTTTAAAGTCTTCATAAAATACTCCACAGCCTTCTTTTTCCTCCTCTTTAGCAGTTTACAAACTTGTCTGCATGAACTGTGGCAGAAGTCTAAATGCTGTTCCTTTACATTCTCTCATGAGGTCAAGAAACCTCTCTTTATACCTACTCTCAGAACAACCTTAGTTATTAATAATTCCCTCAACTAACTATAAAGTCAACACTACTATTAACCCCAGGTTATATAACTATTGTGCTTGGATGTTCATCTGGAAAATATTTTCATTTTTAGCTTAATGAAATAGATTATTTATCTCCACGCTAGAGTCTCCTTTACCAAGTTCCTTTGGTAGGTCTTTTCCTCTCTGTTTCCTTAAATCTTTTCTACATGAAATACTTAGCAATATAATAGTCATCATATTCTAAATATTTAAGAAAAGACAAGCAAATTACAAAACCCAAAACAAAAAGAATAAAAAAGTTTGTCTTGATTATGCCTATTTCTCCTTTTCCAGGGACAAATTTATTAACTGCATTTTTGAGTAGTTATTTTTTATCATAAATATGATATCTACACAGTTTGGAAAACAACAAAAACCAGAAATATGAAAAACACAACTCAGTCATATCACCCTCACACAAGTACAATTAATATTTCAGCAGTTTCCAAGTTTTCTTAGCAGAGCTTATTTTTAACTCAGTTTTAATCTTGTAATTCTTTGACTACAAATATTCTTAAATACATTTTAATCATGAAGTTTTAAATTACTTATCTATAATCATATCACATATGTGTGAATGTTTAAACGTTCCAGGATTTCAAATAACTTTGAGACAATTTTTCATGTTTGAAATTTTTTCCTTAGTCTAGAACTCAGAAGTGAAATTTTTAGAGCAAAGTAAATGTGTCTGAGATGGTATTTAGGGAATTTTATGGTGCTATTAGGAAAGATACCTTACATTACAAGTAGATCTGATATTCATAAGAAACAGAGGTCCCATAGAAGAAGATGTCATGAAAGTCTTATAATTTCATGTAATTTACATGTGCCTTCTGATTCTGTTCTTTCCTGTACCTTAATATGAATTTCTACTGTGGAATGGTTAACTATTGCGCCTGCCTGAACTTATGACTCAACAGATTTCACAATACAAGTTCATGATAAACAGTTATGTATTCTTTGTTGAGGCACTAAGCAACATGTTATATTTTTTCATACAGAAAAATAATATTTGGCAGCATGATGGCCCTACTCCAAAACCTTAGGAAACTGGGCTGAGAATTTCCTCCTGCGTTATCAGAGACCCCATACCACATTCTTATTTGCCACTTTTACTTTAGTCTCATCAGACGTGCTGGATCATATGGCTGAGATGTCCAGAAGCTTGTACCATAAACCCGGAATTATTCCAAATCCTCTTATAATCTTAGTTCAAATCAATACTTGCAGCCTACGGAATCCTCTAATGGATCAGAGTAGTATTCTAAGTGTGGGATATGCTTCCTCACAGCTTTAAACATCGCACAATATGCTCTCTTTCTTAGTGGTAGGTGGTGAAAATGTAGACATCCACAAAGCTCTTTGCCTCATCCCAGTCCTTAGTGTTCCATTTTTTAAATATCAGAATCCTAAGTCTAATATAAGTTACATGCCAAAGCTGTAATTCCAGCACTTTTCATGTCTTCCTGCCTTGACAATTAGACTCTGGCCCTGATTTTCCCTGCTGGTCTCCTTAAATGCCTCCATGGAGACCCTGTGGGTTTTACAGCATGCCTTGAGTTGATAATTGGTTGATCAGAACTTATCATTTTCTTTTCCAAAACTTATTACGCAATTAACAAAAGTATTCTAATTAAACAATTCTTACTATTAGTATTTCTTCACATTGCTCAAGTGCTATAACAACCTCATAACCTACACTTCATTTTCTATCTATATATTACCTCAAACCACCAGATGAGATTCTTTGTAATTGTGATGGTACTATTTACTAAAGGTTGTCTTTATTATAGGTACCAATGGGGTCAGGATTTTCATCTAGTAGACAAATGACCCAGTCCCACAATTCCACTGTGACTATGTGCTTTCTAGGCCTACTCCTAGGTACTGACTTTCTCACTCTGGGTTTCCCTGAAAGTTGAGCCTGAAATTGCCACATATTGAAAATACTTTATTTGGAAGTTATCCCATATGCTCAAGTGAGGCATAAAGGCAATAATACAGAGAAGGAAGGAAAGCCAATAAAGGAGTACATTATTAAATTGGCCATTGCTATCTATTACTGGGGCTCAATCCCCTGGGATCTTGTTTAACAGTCTTATGCAATGCCTATCAGAACTATCTACCAGAGGAACAAAAGAAATGTTCATTCTTTTACTCCAATCTCACTTTTGTCAAGAGTAGTCTTTTCAGGGCACCTGGGAGGCTCAGCAGGCTAAGCTTTGGACTTTGGAGTTCAGGTCATGATCTCATGGCTCATGAGTTCAAGCTCCACCATCAGGCTCTGTGCTAAAAGCTCAGAGCCTGGAGCCTTCTTCAGATTCTGTCTCCATCTCTCTTTGCCCCTCCCCCACTCACATACTATCTCTTTCTCCCTCTCTCAAATATAAATAAACATTAAAAAAATTTGTAAAAAGTAGTCTTTTCACAGGTAGCATTAATTCCCTAACTGGACTGCTCATGCTTGAGGAAGAAATGGTTCCTCAGACACCCCATACTAAGATCGCAAAAACGATCAAAGGCAGTCAACAAGAACTGTGAATATCAGATTGCACCTGTGTGAATCAAGTTATAGTGAACAGAGAACTGTCTGGGATATGGGGTAACAAACTAAAGATTTGAAATGGCATGTGAGAAATATCAGGTGTAGGTCATTTTGTTCTCTTTTATCTCTCCTCCTTTTCCCTTATGGAAGACAAAGAAATATTCATAGCAACTTTTTTACTTTCCTTCTTTCAAATTTTGCTTTCCTTTTTATTTCATGTGGTGTTAACATTCATTGTATTTCTTTATGCTCATTTAAGAAAAACAGCAACTCTTACCTGAACTCTGTTGAATCAAAGGGTGCCAGGATTCAGAGATTCAAGGTAGCATATGGGGAAATCAAATTACATACATAAGATATATTTTATATAGAATTTTATAGAAATATACGAATATATTTATTTTTTAATGTTTTTGTTTATTTTTGAGACAGAGAAACAGAGAGCATGAGCAGGGGAGGGGCAGAGAGAGAGGAAGACACAGAATCTGAAGCAGGCTCTAGGCTCTGAGCTGTTAGCACAGAGCCCGATGCAGGTCTCAAACTCACAGACTGTGAGATCATGACCTGAGCTGAAGTCAGATGCTTAACCGACTGAGCCACCCAGGTGTCCTTGAATATATTTATATGTACATATATATTCAAACATCTACAGATTTTTCTAGACTGGTATTTA
This sequence comes from Panthera uncia, assembly GCF_023721935.1. Classification (NCBI taxonomy): domain Eukaryota; kingdom Metazoa; phylum Chordata; class Mammalia; order Carnivora; family Felidae; genus Panthera; species Panthera uncia. Next base: position 63,200,737 of record NW_026057577.1, read on the forward strand.
TTACCTTCCTTGTACATGTAGTATATTCACATTTATTTCAGTCAATTTTGACCTAACTTGCATTCAGACTGAGATCTTATTATCCTTTGCCTTCCTTTCTTGGATTGCTGCAAGGATTCAATAATTCTTATTTCTACTTGCCCGCCATCACTCCATTGGTCATATCTATGTAATAATATTATACATTACCCCTTGATAAGCAATACTCACTGTCTTCACCACAGCCCCACCCTCAATTTGTGAAATGGTATTAATACTTTTTATAAACAAGACTGTGGTTATTCAAAAAAGGTAAATAACATGAATAAAAAATTGTAAATTAACTATGTAGCCAAGATGAAAGAGATAATTTGTATTAGTACTCAAAGAAGGTAAATATTTTATCTAATTGTGTGAAAATTATTATATACTAATCTATAGCCAAGGTAAAAGAAAAAAAATAATTGCACAAAGAAAGAAAAAAATGAATTTAGTACCTCTGTGGTTTACTTTCTTGCTTGTGTGTGAGGAAATGAAAAATGATAACTTCATTAGATGATCTGAGTCCATTTCACCTCTAATATTCTGTATTTCTAAGTAACCCCTGACCTTGTTATTATAAGTACTCTGTTCTCTCTGACAATGACACTGATTAATAAACTGACCACTCCTTGCTGAGCTATGAGGGTGTATTCAAAGCTCTTTTGAATGAAAACATTAGAAATTTATTCTAATTAGCTTAAAGAAAGAGTGGATGAAGAGGAGAAAATGTATTGTCAATATCTTATCCACAGGAAATCCAATAGCAGAAAGCAGTTGGATCTCACTAGTGACAGGAATGAGGAGCTCTTAAATGAGAAAATGAGACTGCCCTCTTTTAATTCTAAGCTACATGGTCTCCTTGGTCTGTATTTCTCCACATATGTGCTTCATTCTTTTCCTTGGGTACACAGATCGGCTTAGCATGCTCACAGCCAAATAAGTTATCTCAGCCAAGTTTTGTCACACTTACCAGTTTAAGCGCATTTACAGAGACTGAGTGAAATTGCTCTGTCCCAATTCCAAATTCAAGAAAAGAGTTTAGGATTGGTCTGATTTCAACTAGGCATCTGGAGAAATCAACTGAGACAGGGGGCAAGTCTCATTGTAAAAAATAACTGCCAGAGTGCAAATCTGTTCATAGAGCAGAGAGTTTTGTTAAAAGTCTGAAAAGTGTGGATTGAGAACACACTCTAAACTGATTCTAGTACACATGGAAATGATAAGATTATTTCAAAAGGTGTAGAAAATGGATTGCTAAAATTGATAATCTTCCAACCAGCAAATAAAAAATTCACAATGATATAGAAAACTCAATGTGACGTATGATACTGGATTTCTATGAAAACAATAATCAATCAATTTCCATGACATATTCTCTATTTGAACAATTAATTTTGTGTCCATATTTGTTCCATTCATCTAAAGAAGAAATTCCTCCTATAAAAATGTATTCCAGGAGATTGGGGGGAAGATGGCGGCATAGGAGGATGCTGGGCTCACCACGCATCCTGCTGATCACTTAGATTCCACCTACACCTGCCTAAAGAACCCAGAAAACTGCCAGAGGATTAGCAGATCGGAGTCTGCGGAGCCAAGTGCAGAGGAGAGGCCCACAGAAGAGGGTAGGAAGGGTGGCAAGGCAGTGCGCGCTCCACGGACTGGCGGGAGGGAGCCGGGGCGGAGTACGGGTAGCCTGCCGGCAAAGCAGAGCCCCTGAGACTGGCTAGCAAAAGCAGAGGGGCCGGATGGAGTGTGTTCCAACAGCAAGCACGACTTAGCGTCCGGGAGGTCATAAGTTAACAGCTCTGCTCAGAAAGCGGGAAGGCTGGAGGACAAAGGGAGGGAGAGTTGCTGAGCCCCCGGACGACAGAGCTCAGCTTGGTGGGGAACAAAGGCGCTCGCCAGCGCCATCTCCCTTGCCCATCCCCCAGCCAAAATCCCAAAGGGAACCAGTTCCTGCCAGGGAACTTGCTTGCTCCACGCAAACACCCAACGCTGTGCTTCTGCAGAGCCACCCCTCTGGCAGCGGGTCTGACTCCCTCCCGCTGCCACAGGGCCCCTCCTGAAGTGGATCACCTAAGGAGAAGCGAGCTAAGCCTGCCCCTCCTGCCCCCTTGCACCTTGCCTACCCACCCCAGCTAATACGCCAGATCCCCAGCACCACAAGCCTGGCAGTGTGCAAGTAGCCCAGACGGGCCACGCCACCCCACAGTGAATCCCGCCCCTAGGAGAGGGGAAGAGAAGGCACACACCAGTCTGCCTGTGGCCCCAGCGGTGGGCTGGGGGCAGACATCAGGTAGGACTGCGGCCCCGCCCACCAACTCCAGTTATACACCACAGCACAGGGGAAGTGCCCTGCAGGTCCTCACCACTCCAGGGACTATCCAAAATGACCAAACCGAAGATTTCCCCTCAGAAGAATCTCCACGAAATAACAACAGCTAATGAACTGATCAAAAAGGATTTAAATAATATAACAGAAAGTGAATTTAGAATAATAGTCATAAAATTAATCGCTGGGCTTGAAAACAGTATAGAGGACAGCAGAGAATCTCTTGCCACAGAGATCAAGGGACTAAGGAACAGTCACTAGGAGCTGAAAAGCGCTTTAAACGAAATGCAAAACAAAATGGAAATGACGACGGCTCGGAATGAAGAGGCAGAGGAGAGAATAGGTGAACTAGAAGATAAAGTTATGGAAAAAGAGGAAGCTGAGAGAAAGAGAGATAAAAAAATCCAGGAGTATGAGGGACAAATTAGAGAACTAAGTGATACACTAAAAAGAAATAATATACGCATAATTGGTATCCCAGAGGAGGAAGAGAGAAGGAAAGGTGCTGAAGGGGTACTTGAAGAAATTATAGCTGAGAACCTCCCTGAACTGGGGAAGAAAAAAGGCATTGAAATCCAAGAGGCACAGAGAACTCCCTTCAGACGTAACTTGAGTCGATCTTCTGCACTACATATCATAGTGAAACTGGCAAAATACAAGGATGAAGAGAAAATTCTGAAAGTGGCAAGGGATAAAGGTGCCCTCACACATAAAGGGAGACCTATAAGACTCATGACTGATCTCTCTTTTGAAACTTGGCAGGCCAGAAAGGAATGGCACGAGATCTTCAATGTGATGAATAGAAAAAATATGCAGCCAAGAATCCTTTATCCAGCAAGTCTGTCATTTAGAATAGAAGGAGAGACAAAGGTCTTCCCAAACAAACAAAAACTGAAGGAATTTGTCACCACTAAACCAGCCCTAGGAGAGATCCTAAGGGGGATCCTGTGAGACAAAGTACCAGAGACATCCCTACAAGCATAAAACATACAGACATCACAATGACTCTAAACCCGTATCTTTCTATGATAACACTGAATGTAAATGGACTAAATGCGGCAACCAAAAGACACAAGGTATCAGAATGGATAAAAAAACAAGACCCATCTATTTGCTGTCTACAAAGGACTAATTTTAGACCTGTGGACACCTTTAGATTGAGAGTGAAGGGATGGAGAACTATTTATCATGCTACTGGAAGCCAAAAGAAAGCTGGAGTAGCCATACTTATATCAGACAAACTAGACTTTAAATTAAAGGCTGTAACAAGAGATGAACAAGGGCATTATATAATAATTACAGGGTCTATCCATCAGGAAGAGCTAACAGTTATAAATGTCTATGCGCCAAATACCGGAGCCCCCAAATATATAAAACAATTACTCATAAACATAAGCAACCTTATTGATAAGAATGTGGTACTTGCAGGGGACTTTAACACCCCACTTACAGAAATGGATAGATCATCTAGACACACGGTCAATAAAGAAACAAGGGCCCTGAATGATACATTGGATCAGATGGACTTGACAGATATATTTAGAACTCTGCATCTCAAAGCAACAGAATATACTTTCTTCTCGAGTGCACATGGAACATTCTCCAAGATAGATCATATACTGGGTCACAAAACAGCCCTTCATAAGTTTACAAGAATTGAAATTATACCATGCATACTTTCAGACCACAATGCTATGAAGCTTGAAATCAACCACAGGAAAAAGTCTGGAAAACCTCCAAAAGCATGGAGGTTAAAGAACACCCTACTAAAGAATGAGTGGGTCAACCAGGCAATTAGAGAAGAAATCAAAAAATATATGGAAACAAACGAAAATGAAAATACAACCATCCAAACGCTGTGGGATGCAGCGAAGGCAGTCCTGAGAGGAAAATACATTGCAATCCAGGCCTATCTCAAGAAACAAGAAAAATCCCCAATACAAAATGTAACAGCACACCTAAAGGAAATAGAAGCAGAACAGCAAAGGCAGCCTAAACCCAGCAGAAGAAGAGAAATAATAAAGATCAGAGCAGAAATAAACAATATAGAATCTAAAAAAACGGTAGAGCAGATCAACGAAACCAAGAGTTGGTTTTTTGAAAAAATAAACAAAATTGACAAACCTCTAGCCAGGCTTCTCAAAAAGAAAAGGGAGATGACCCAAATAGATAAAATCATGAATGAAAAGGGAATGATTACAACCAATCCCTCAGAGATACAAACAATTATCAGGGAATACTATGAAAAATTATATGCCAACAAATTGGACAACCTGGAAGAAATGGACAAATTCCTAAACACCCACACTCTTCCAAAACTCAATCAGGAGGAAATAGAAAGCTTGAACAGACCCATAACCAGTGAAGAAATTGAATCGGTTATCAAAAATTTCCCAACAAATAAGAGTGCAGGACCAGATGGCTTCCCAGGGGAGTTCTACCAGACGTTTAAAGCGGAAATAATACCTATCCTTCTCAAGCTATTCCAAGAAATAGAAAGGGAAGGAAAACTTCCAGACTCATTCTATGAAGCCAGTATTACTTTGATTCCTAAACCAGACAGAGACCCAGTAAAAAAAGAGAACTACAGGCCAATATCCCTGATGAATATGGATGCAAAATTCTCAATAAGATACTAGCAAATCGAATTCAACAGCATATAAGAAGAATTATTCACCATGATCAAGTGGGATTCATTCCTGGGATGCAGGGCTGGTTCAACATTCAAAAATCAATCAACGTGATACATCACATTAATAAAAGAAAAGATAAGAACCATATGATCCTGTCAATCGATGCAGAAAAGGCCTTTGACAAAATCCAGCACCCTTTCTTAATAAAAACCCTTGAGAAAGTTGGGATAGGAGGAACATACTTAAACATCATAAAAGCCATTTGTGAAAAGCCCACAGCTAACATCACCCTCAATGGGGAAAAACTGAGAGCTTTTTCCCTGAGATCAGGAACACGACAGGGATGCCCACTCTCACCACTGTTGTTTAACATAGTGTTGGAAGTTCTAGCATCAGCAATCAGACAACAAAAGGAAATCAAAGGCATCCAAATTGGCAAAGATGAAGTCAAGCTTTCACTTTTTGCAGATGACATGATACTATACATGGAAAATCTGATAGACTCCACCAAAAGTCTGCTAGCACTGATACATGAATTCAGCAAAATTGCAGGATACAAAATCAATATACAGAAATCAGTTGCATTCTTATACACTAACAATGAAGCAACAGAAAGACAAATAAAGAAACTGATCTCATTCACAATTGCACCAAGAAGCATAAAATACCTAGGAATAAATCTAACCAAAGATGTAAAAGATCTGTATGCTGAAAACTATAGAAAGCTTATGAAGGTAATTGAAGAAGATATAAAGAAATGGAAAGACATTCCCTTCTCATGGATTGGAAGAATAAATACTGTCAAAATGTCAATACTACCCAAAGCTATCTACACATTCAATGCAATCCCAATCAAAATTGCACCATCATTCTTCTCGAAACTAGAACAAGCAATCCTAAAATTCATATGGGGGGCGCCTGGGTGGCGCAGTCGGTTAAGCGTCCGACTTCAGCCAGGTCACGATCTCGCGGTCCGTGAGTTCGAGCCCCGCGTCAGGCTCTGGGCTGATGGCTCGGAGCCTGGAGGCTGTTTCCGATTCTGTGTCTCCCTCTCTCTGCCCCTCCCCCGTTCATGCTCTGTCTCTCTCTGTCCCAAAAATAAATAAAAAACGTTGAAAAAAAAAAAATCTAAAATTCATATGGAACCACAAAAGGCCCCGAATAGCCAAAGTAATTTTGAAGAAGAAGACCAAAGCAGGAGGCATCACAATCCCAGACTTTAGCCTCTACTACAAAGCTGTCATCATCAAGACAGCATGGTATTGGCACAAAAACAGACACATAGACCAATGGAATAGAATAGAAACCCCAGAACTAGACCCACAAACATATGGCCAACTCATCTTTGACAAAGCAGGAAAGAACATCCAATGGAAAAAAGACAGTCTCTTTAACAAATGGTGCTGGGAGAACTGGACAGCAACATGCAGAAGGTTGAAACTAGACCACTTTCTCACACCATTCACAAAAATAAACTCAAAATGGATGAAGGACCTGAATGTGAGACAGGAAACCATCAAAACCCTAGAAGAGAAAGCAGGAAAAGACCTCTCTGACCTCAGCCGTAGCAATCTCTTACTCGACACATCCCCAAAGGCAAGGGAATTAAAAGCAAAAATCAATTACTGGGACCTTATGAAGATAAAAAGCTTCTGCACAGCAAAGGAAACAACCAACAAAACTAAAAGGCAACCAACGGAATGGGAAAAGAGATTTGCAAATGACATATCGGACAAAGGGCTAGTATCTAAAATCTATAAAGAGGTCACCAAACTCCACACCCAAAAAACAAATAACCCGGTGAAGAAATGGGCAGAAAACATGAATAGACACTTCTCTAAAGAAGACATCTGGATGGCCAACAGGCACATGAAAAGATCCTCAATGTCGCCCCTAATCAGGGAAATACAAATCAAAACCACACTCAGATATCACCTCACGCCAGTCAGAGTGGCCAAAATGAAGAAATCAGGAGACTATAGATGCTGGAGAGGATGTGGAGAAACGGGAACCCTCTTGCACTGTTGGTGGGAATGCAAATTGGTGCAGCCGCTCTGGAAAGCAGTGTGGAGGTTCCTCAGAAAATTAAAAATAGACCTACCCTATGACCCAGCAATAGCACTGCTAGGAATTTACCCAAGGGATACAGGAGTGCTGATGCATAGGGGCACTTGTACCCCAATATTTATAGCAGCACTCTCAACAATAGCCAAATTATGGAAAGAGCCTAAATGTCCATTCAACTGATGAATGGATAAAGAAACTGTGGTTTATATACACAATGGAATACTACGTGGCAATGAGAAAGAACGAAATATGGCCTTTTGTAGCAACGTGGATGGAACTGGAGAGTGTGATGCTAAGTGAAATAAGCCATACAGAGAAAGACAGATACCATATGGTTTCACTCTTACGTGGATCCTGAGAAACTTAACAGAAACCCATGGGGGAGGGGAAGGGAAAAAAAAAGAGGTTAGAGTGGGATAGAGCCAAAGCATAAGAGACTCTTAAAAACTGAGAACAAACTGAGGGTTGATGGGGGGTGGGAGGGGGGGGAGGGTGGGTGATGGGTATTGAGGAGGGCACCTTTTGGGATGAGCACTGGGTGTTGTATGGAAACCAATTTGACAATAAATTTCATATATTGAAAAAAAAATTTATTCCAAGTAGTCATAGATGTGTGCAATACAAACTTGTAAAGCCTCAGTATCTCTGACTAATTAAATGTCTCTCTGATATAGCCAGTGGCAGGGGCTCTCATGATGCTGTTAACGACCTGTGAAATCTAAGCAGCTCACAAGTTCTAAGAGCAAAAATTAGGAGCATGGAACCATAAAATAAAGACTCAGCTGTTCTTTTTAACATTTAGGGTTTACTATAACCAAATTGAAATATAATAGTTATGAGCCAAATTCCTCTATAAAAAACTCAAACTTAGTGTGAAATGAAATTTAACAAAGTAGATGTAATATGAATGTACTAAAACAAGTGGGGAGAATAGAAATGCTAATAGGCACTTAAGTGCATGCTCTTTAAAACATGAAAATGTAGAAAAAGTAAGGAATTCCTCAGAAAAAGTTAAAGTTATGTATCCAACTTACTATTACTGAATTTCATACATATCAAGAATTTGGATAGTTATATGAGATTCTATTAGCATATAAATATCATATATATGTATGTATGTATGTATACACACACACACACACACACACATATATATGTATACACACACACATAGATTAAATTCAAGCAATTCTCTCCTTTCCTTTAGTAACCTGCTAATTACAGCTACTGATTCTTTCACCTCAGTAAATAGAAGTCTCAACTGATATATCTATCAACTATATATTAGTAGCAAAGGGGAATATGTGTGTGTAGATATATATATATATATATATATATATATATGTGTATGTATATATGACATTTTTTGAAGATGACAGGGGAAACAAATACTTTAATAAAGAGGCTGGGCTAAATTCCCATTTTTGTTTACTGTATATAAAACATTTGGAAACTTTAGTTAGTGAGTTAGGAATAAAGAGCACACTATGGTTATAAAAATATATAAAGTATATGATAACCCCATGAGAAAGTAAAAGCTACTTGTGAAACATAGTATGATAAAATAAATTCTGTCTCACATATTCAAATCTCTCACTGCTATAGCATTCATCGGTATTCAAATCATGGACATACATGCAGTCTGAATTCCCTGAAACAGCATAATAGAGGAAGTATATGTAGACTAAGAAACTGAGGTCAAAAGGGCTGAGTTGTCACTGGTTAAGGCTGGGGTCAGAATTTATAATCTCATGATTATCTTCTACATAAAACTGAAAACAATTTCCATTTGGATTTATAATATCTCTATTGCCCATTTTCTGAGATCTGACAATCCTATGAGAAGACACGTAAAAAATTGAAAATGATAATCATTTTATGATGGCAGGCCACATCAGTGTTATTACATTCTTTATCATTACTACTTTAAGTGGCAAAGAAAATTAGTGTTTGTTTTATGAGAATGATCTCATTCTTCTTGAACTCAATAGCTTAATGTGAAGTGGGGTGTTAGAAAAATTTTCATTTTACTTCTAGTATTGTTCAGAAATAGAGAAACTCCTGAAAACTGAATCAATGTTGTTTGAGTGCAAATAATTTATATGTATTAATAAATTGAGTTTTGATGCTTACGTTACCGGCATTTTAAGAGATTATCTAACATTCACGCACATACACACACAGACAGGCAAAAGAAAGCGACACAGTAGCATCAAAGTCCACCTTCTCCTATATCCTACTTCCTGTTGCAAGATAGGACATTTTCATGGACTCTTCTTCTCCCTGGATATGGACGTGTTGAGTGTAACTGACACATCTTGTCTTTGCTATGTTCCTTTCAAATGGAATGGAATGTAAAATTAGACTCTTCCTATCTCCAAGAATGTCAATTAAAAGCTCAAATTCAGAGATGATTAATGGTATATGTCCCCACTTTCTAAAAGGAAACTTAGTGACATACTCAAAGTTCTCACTAAAAGGTAGCTAACTGGTCCAGTGATCATCAGCCTCAATAGCCTATATGAGAGAAGACTGGTTATTCAACAGGGGAGGAGCTTCTTTAAAAAGAATTTCGAAACCCATAACCAGTCTAATGTTTTTTTACTCTCTCTTAATTATGAAGATAGAAGAAGACTGCATCTCCTATAATTCAAGCCAACTGAAAGGGTAGCCAAAAGAAGTGGTAATAGAGATTTTGATGGTTTATAAGAGGAGAAATATCTCACTGTCTACCTGAATGTTCAATGAATGACAGAAATGTATAGGCCACACAGGTATTGGAATAGAGGACTCAGAGATATTCTTGGGAGAATTAACAAGAACCCTCTGATATTTGAGGGAGAATCATAGAGATTGGCACCTGGCTGATAAAGTCTGAAGGCAGAGGCTGACTTGAATATCCCTAAGTGGAAAGGAAATTAGAAAAAAGACCATTTGCATTCTGAGGTAGTAGGCAAAGGGTTAAATTTCCATACTCCAGCTCCGTGAAAGGCAACTGAATTTGGGTTGCTCAACAAAACTATCTTCTGGATAAGGTGATATTAGCAGGAGGAGGGAGATCACCACTGTATCAAAACTAAAGGAATATGACAAAGGTCAGTTGGAGAATACAATGGCTGTGTTAGAAAGTGGTTAAAAAGTCCAGAGGAATCTCCATTAATTGTCTTTGAAAGAATCATCTATATACTCCTTAAAAGAGCCAGCATTTGAAAAAAAAAAGTATATGACTCAACCAAGAGAGAAATACAAATTTAAAAAGGCTAAATTAATGGATCCTTATCTTGATGCTGAAATGTCTCCACACTGCTCAATCTTGGAGGAGCTAAAATCAATAGATGAGGGTAAGGTCCTGGAGCTTGTAAGACTTGAGTGAAATAGATCATGTGTTCACTTTCCTACTGCTCTCAGCGAGAAAGAAATGAGGTATGAGAGCACTGGCCGGGGTTCATGGAGGTGGGGTTGTGGAGAAAGAGGGAGGCTAACATTTTGAATTTAATGAGACTTTCAAATTTAACATGAGATTTAGGTGGTACACTTTAATATGTGAAAATAAGACTGCTTTTAAAACTGCTTCATTCAATGGCTCTCAAGGTCCAACCATCAGAGGTCCAACAATTTTTGGCTCAGCTGTATTTTCTTCTGTAGGAAGATGAAGTTTAGTAATAGTACTGTGGTCATTAAGACTGTTCACAGACTATTTTAGCTATCTACCTTCTCCACAATGCGCTTTGGCCAAAAACTGTATTACTGTAGCACAGTGACAGAAGGCTTAGTGGACTTATTATCATTAATCATAGTTATTCTCCACTTCTTTAGTAATCAGAGATGAATATGTTGAGAAGATGTCCAGGAATGTCTGGGTCTCCAAGTCACTTGCCATGAATAGATTTAATAGTAAAACACATACCATTAGTATCTCCTAAAACCAACTTAGCTCATTTTGTCCTCTCAGATGTCAACATTAACTTTAATTTTCTTGAATTAACCTTTTTTATTGTTTTAAAAATTATTTAAAATATACTCTACCTCTTTTCTCTCATTTGTTATGTGACAAATTTCTGTTCCCTATATAATGAATCCTTCATCAATGATGACTCTGAAGCCATATATTCCATAATTAAAATTAACAAATAAAATTTCAGTATGGACATTTTTCTTATAAAGAACCCTCTTGCACTCAAAATTGTTTTCATTCCTTATTTAAATAAAGTATTTCATAAATATAAAAATTTTAAAATAATATTTAATGAATAGAGTAGAAAAGAAGATATTACAATGGGTATGATATACAGGCTGCTAAAAAAAAAGGCTGGAGTATAACAACTCTTATACATATGTTTTTTTCTAATATATTTGGATGTATATTCACATCTATATGCAGTTATATCATATATGTGCACTGGTGGAAAAATATAATTAAAAACAAAATCTTCTACCAACTCAGAAAACTTCTCCACAAAGGCATAAAAGAAACCAATTTTGTTACTGAATTAGAATTAAACCAGAATGTGATGTGCATCACAGGCAATCTGTTAAGAGATTGCCAAGACAGAGACAAATCTGACACTTTTATCCATGTAACCAGATAGAACTCATTGCATATATGTTCTCAAGATAATAAGAGAACTTGACAACACTGTCACACAGAGCTCATCCTAAATTCACTGAGGTAGTCACCTATGTTTAATTCGCTTACCTAAAAAAAGTAAAAATAAACTTCTCACATATTTATGACAGGAGGCAGTCTTAGAGCCAGGTGGCTTGCTGAAGTTAGGCTTCCGTCCTCCCATGGAAACTGGTAATAGGGGGTGCTGTCTCTGAAATGAAATGAAATGAAATGAAATAATTACATTTCAATGAGATGGTTCCCAGGCTCTTGAGAAAGGCATTCCTGAGTTGCAACAGACACAATAAGTCTTATTTAGCTTTTAAAAGAAACTACATACATTTCCAGGACACAGGAAAAGAAGTTACAAGTTATCTTAAGTAAGTACTCTAAGAAAAGGGAGAAAGAAAAGGGAGACATCTCTTCCCTTATTTCCAGCAAGGAGAATCAAGCTTCTTATTTTTAATTTATATTTGCCCTTAGAGTCTATCTGTAAGAACTTTCCTAGCCATTGCATTACAAGTAACAGCAGTTCACCTTTTTTTTTTAATTTTAAGAAAAATAAAGAGTAATTTTATTCTTAAAATATTTTAAGGTTCCAGGCAAAATTTATAATTTAATAAATTTATTTCATGGTAATCATTGAAATAGACTTTGCTTTCCCAAATTGTTGTTATGGTCTATTGTCAACAATGCTCATTAATATATAATTAAAAAATACCTCTCAGGGCACCAGGGTGGCTCAGTCAGTTAGGCATCCAACTCTTGATTTCAGCTCAGGTCATGATCTCACATTTCATGAGATGAAGCTCCACGTAGGGGCTCCGTACTGACAGTGCAGAGCCTGCTTGGAACTCTCTCTCTCCCTCTCTCTCTGCCCATCCCCTGCACTTGTTCTCACTCTCTCAAAATAAATAATCTTAAAAAAAAATACCTCTCTAAGCCGAGTATCAGAGTTTTTTATGGCGTAGGATGGCATTTTTATTTTTAGTTAAAATTTTTAAATATAAAAAAGGGAAATTTTATGTCAATGTATTTAATGTGTAAAATTTATGCAAAAATAATAAATGCAAAAATAATAAGTGCAAAAAAGTAATGTGATTTTTTTTACAAAATTAACAGTGATGAAACCGGTACTTGGTAGGATAGAATATTACCAGAAGCTCCCCTCGTACCTGTTATTACTCACTATGCTTCATCAAAAGTAACTACTATCCTGAGCTCAGTAACCATAGGTTTCTTGTGCCAATTAATTTTTTGAAATGTATATAAATAGGATATAGGAAACTCACTCTCTTATATCTGGCTTCTTACACTTATAATCATGTTTGGGAGTTCTATCTATGCTGTGATGTGCAGAACACAATGTTCATTGTCAGTGTTGAAAGGTAATTCACTGAATGAACCTTTCTGTTATCCTAACATTGATAGATATTTTGGTTATATTAACTTTAGGACTATAATGAATAACGCTACTACCAACATTTCTATATGTGCATTTCTGTTAGGTATATGCTGTAAGTTGAATTGCTAGGTAATAGGATATCAGCTCATTCACCTTTGGTTGATGGTGACAACTATTTTCTAATGTAATTATACCAATCTAACTTTCCTAAAACAGTGTATAATAGAATCAGTTTCTCTATATCTTAGGCAATAATTTTGTTTGTTTGTTTGTTTTTCATTTTAGCTATTGTCTTACTCCATTTGGGCTACTAGAACAAAATACCACAGACTAGGTAACCTAAAAACAACAAAATGTTGCTGCTCACAATTCTAGAGACTGGGCAGACTGAGATCAGGCACCAGGATGATATGGTGAGGGCCCTTTTCCTACTTCACTGACAGCACTCTTCTCATAGTGTCTCTACCTAGTAGAACTGGCTAGAGAGATTCATGGGGTATCTTTTATAAGTGTATAAATCCCATTTAATGAGATCTCCATTCCCAAGATCATGTCACCTCCCAAAGTCCCTTCCTATTAAGATCACATTTGAAGGTTAGGGTTTCATCATATGAATTTGGGGTAGGTTATGGGAGGGACAACATTCACAGAAAGCAGCCACTTTTTGCGTGGACAATGGTATTTCATCATAATTTTAACTTGCACTTCTCTAACAAAGGCACAAAAAGATAGTAGATATAGATATCCTTTCGTGTACGTTTGCATGTGTGTGTGTGTGTGTGTGTGTGTGAAGGATTTATTAATTTTTTTGTCTATTTTTTTCTTCTAGACTTAAATTATGAATGTAAGCTCCTTTTCGGGGGTACATATATTGCAATCATCTTCTCTAACTCAGAGACTTGCTTTTCACTCATAGTAGTGTCGTTTGATAAACCAAGTTATTAATATAGTACAATCTGCCAACTTTCTATATTTTCTGTCTTTAAAAGAAATTTTTTTTACTATCCTAATTCATAAGGATATTCTCTCACATTTTACTCTAGAAGCTTTATTAGCTTCATGCTTCACATTTTGATGTGAAATTATTCTGGAATTTTTTTATTCTTTCAAATTTCCATATGGATATCTGACTGTGATTTATTGGAAGGATTATTCTCCCCAAGTGCACAGGAATACCTTTGTCATAATTCAAGATATTATATGTGTATGGGTCTTTCTTTTATAACTAGTCTGTTTCCTTGGTATACTTACTCACTATTACATGTTTACATATTGTTAGTTACTGTAGCTTTATAAAGTATTTATCAGGAGGCATCTAGCTTTATTCCTCCTTTGGGTCCAACGGTTTCTGCTGAGAGATCTGCTGTCCATGTTATTGTTGCTCCTTTGAAAGTTGTCTTTTTTTGTCTGACTGTGATATTTTTCCTTTTCATTTGTTTTTTATCACTTTTCCACAATATGTGTAGATGTGCTTTTCCACGCATTTATCCTGATATGGTTCCTTAATGCTTTCTGAATATATAAATTGATGTGCTTTTGTCATTAAAAAGGAAATTCTGAGCCATTAACTCTTTGATGTTGTTTTTGCCCTCATTTCCTTTTCATCTCTTCCCTTCTGCATTTGCCCTGCTTTTATCTAGGCAATTCAGCCTGAATATTTTCTAATAATCTATCTTCTAGTCCATAAATCCTCTCTTCTTGTCTGTCCAATTTAGTTAATACCATACATTGATTTCCTAATTTCAGTTATTGTATTGGTTAGAAACAGAATTTCCCATTGATTATTTTCATAATTTACTGTCCTCTGGCAAAATTATTCTTGCCTTCTATTTTCTTAGACATGTTAATCACAGTTAACTTAGAGTTTATATGTGAGGACACTAATAACCTGATCATCCCTATGTCTATTATCTGATTTTCTCCTCTTGGCTATATTTTCTTAATATTCCAGTAGATTTCTAATTGAATAAAGGACACTGTTAATGAAATATACAAAGACTATATATTATAGTATCTTTCTCTGAAGAGGGACTATCCCATCTTAATTCAATCATACCGAGCTGGGTTGCAATTTTTTATAAAATACTTGTGTAGGTGTGGTTTCTTGCCCTTACTGTACAATAACTCTCTAGGAGCCCTAAATGATGCTCTGAGGTGTTTACTACTGTCTAACAGCCTTAGCAGGTCTTGAAATTCAAAATTTGTCTATTTAGGGCCACTTGGGTGGCTCAGTCAGTTCAGCATCTGACTTTGGCTCAGGTCATGATCTTGCAGTTCTTGAGTTCGATCCCAGCGTCAGGCTCTGTGCTGACAGCTCAGAGCCTGGTTCCTGCTTCAGATTCTGTGTTTCCATTTCTCTCTGCCCTTCCCATGCTCGCTCTCTCTCTCTCTTAAAAATAAATATTTTTTTTTTTAAAAATTGTCTATTTAATACTGTCAGACCCTAGAAAACTCCACAGATGAATCCAGAGTATTTGCATTTTTCATAAAGCACATGATACTGAAAGTGGTCACAGTTTTGACTTCCTGCAGGACTTCTCCCATATGACATTAAAATTTCAAAATAGAAAACTCCCTCTGACACTGTTCTACTTTGTGAAAAAAAATCCAGTATTTCAAAACAAGAGGTAATATATCATCCTGGTTAAAAGTACTGTTTGTAAATCAGGCAAACAGGGTGTGAATCCAAGTTCCATGACAAAATAAATCAATGACTACTGGTAAGTAACATGTCTGTGACACTCAGGTGTTTTTTTTTTTTGTTGTTGTTGTTGTTGTTGTTAATAAATCACAAATAAAAATAGCAGTCATACATAAGTTATTTATAAAGTTAAATGTTGTTTAATTTTAAATTATTTTTTAGTTAATATACTATGATTCACATACTTTTTTATGTGTGGGAATACAGTGAACAAAATAGTCAATAACCTCTGCCTTCCATGGAGTATACGTTCTAATGTGGGAAAGAGCCAATAAATACCAATAGACAAATAAATATGGTATGTCAGATAGTTGTAGGTGTTATGGAGGAAAATAGGTGACCATTATTCTGAAAGTCAGTCATCCTGCTCCCAGGCACTCCTTAAAATTGCCTAACTGGCTGATGAACAAATTGACCATGGCAGCAGTAGATGTTATAGTGGGAAGAGAATATAGGATTTCCACTCACCAGAGAAGAGCTGGTTACAGCCACTGGTGAGTACCAATGTGCCCACAGCAGAACCCAACACTTAGCCCTATTATGGCACCATCCCCTAGGATTAGCAGTCAGGTCAACTGGTGGAAGAAGCAACAATCTGTTCTCACTAGAGCAGACATTTACTCTAGACATAGATTTTTCTTCACTGTCTGCAATGCTTCCACCAAAGTCACTATCCATGGACTTACAGAATACCAAACTAACCAGGTTGATGTTATATACATCATTTTTGATCAACCAATGAAGTTTGCAAATGAGCCCAGTTCCATAAATTCAATGAATGTATATTTTCCTTATCATCTACAAACACCTGGCTTGATAAAACAGAATAATTTCCTTATGAACTCTTACTTATGGTTATATCTCAGTTGTACAACCTTGCAGATGTGGGACATTTATCTCCAGGATGTGATACTTACTCTAAATCAGTAATACATATATGTTTCTCCCATAGCCAAGATTTATGGATCTGTGAATCAAAGGGTAAAAATGAAAAGTACCTCCTTTCACTATTACCACAAGTGATCCATTAGGGAAGGAAAAAAAAGGAAAGAAAATGAAACGAAATGAAATGAAACAAAACATAAGGAAAGGAAAGGAAAGGAAAGGAAAGGAAAGGAAAGGAAGGAAAGGATAAAGGAAAAGAAACGGGCAGGGGAGGAGAAGAGAGTGGAGGGGAGGTAAGAGTTCCTATTCCCTATAACTTTAGGTTCTAATGGTGGAGAAGTCTTAAATCTGAAAGTAGGAATGATTATATCAATGACAAAATAATGATTCTACTGAACTAGAATTTGAGATGGCAACCTAACCACTTTTAGCTCCTCGTGTCAACGAATCAGATAAAGCAAGGGGTTACAGTTCTGATTGAGTAAATGACTCTGACAATCAAGGAAATAGTGGGTTGCTACTACACAATGAGGACTCATAATAATATATCTAGAAGATAGGTGATTCCCCAGGAGGCCTCTCAATACCCTCAACTACTATGATTAAAGTCAGTGGAAAAGTTATATCATGTTAGGTAGAAGCATCACTTGACTGTTTTTATTGGAAATTAGTGTGTTTAAAGAGATATATATGGGTACTAAGTGACAAAAGGTAGACAAAAGGTACTCAGTGACAAAAGGTAGATATGTATGAGTACTAACTAACAAAAAGTTAATTGAGCAAAGCTGATTACTTTTCTTGGAATATCCTTACCTGTAGGCTTTTGGTAAGAGTAGGCCCTAAGACACATTGTTGCAAAGATTTGGAGGGAAGAAATAAAGCAGCAGGTTTATTGATCTTTATGTGCAGAAGGTATACCAAGGTAATGGGGCACTTTTGAGCTCACACGTGTTGCTGCTTTCTGCTGGCTAAACCTGTATGGTGAGGAAATGGGCAAGCAGTAGCAGCAAGCCTGCAAATGATTTACATCCCCCTAGATCTTCCTTCAGCTTCTATGAATCCTGGGCCAGATGTGTGTTTAGCTCCATAAAGAAGGGCAACAGTTTCTCATGTAGGACAACAATCTCATCATAGTCAGAAGCAATGAAAACTGAAATGGGTTCCAGTTAACATATAAGGGTTCCAGTTTTTACACGAGTCTCAGTTTCTCTTTGTTCTCTTTTTTATCCATCCATCTTTCCTTCTTTGTCCATCTTTCCTTCCTAACTGCCTGCTCTGCAGACTTCAACTTCCAGCCTCAAATACAAAAACCAAAGTCTGAAAGAGCCCGCAATGGTTCTTCTGTTTGTCATATTGAACTCTAACTGATAAAAGTATAAAGGGATGTTTTCATTGAGGAGAACACAGTTGAATAAACACTGAAGAGGAGAGGGAATGAATTGATTTTTGAGTCTCAGGAGTTCACCAGGATAAACTGAAGTTAAAAAATAGGTATTAAAGTTAAAACAAATATAATTATTCGTAGTGGAATTATTAAAACAAGAATTTATTATTCATGAAAAAACTTCATTATTCATTGATTCTGTATTTGTGAATTTGCCTACTCACTAAAATTTATTTATAATTCCCAAATCAGTACTGCCAGTGTTTTCATGGTCATTCACACACATGTGCACAGTGGCACAAATTTTGAGTTTTTTCACCACTGAAAGTACTGGTTTGTTTTATGAGGACATTGTCAAATGAACCTATGTAATGGAAATGGTCTCCAAACCCCTGGCATAAGACCATGCAATCCATTATGTAAGATATATTAAATAAGGTGTCTTTAAACAGAAATTCATATAAAATAAAGCTAGTTGATGAAAATGTGACAAGTCTCTCAGGAACCTAACCCTATATTTTCCCTAGGAGCAAGAATTCCCTATTCACTAACTGTGTGTTTATGGCAACTCTGTAGAATATTAACTATCCTGAATAATGAAAGTGAATAACAATAAATGAAACACACACACACACACACACACACGCACACACACACAATGTGTGTGTGTGCGTGTGTGTGTCTGATATTATTACTCTTAGCTGAGACAGAAAATGCTATTATATAACAAATATAAAAAACAACTATTTTAAGTTGGTAGAGATTTTAAATGAAGCTCTACCAAAATGTGGCACTGTTTATATGAAGTGGTATAACAGCTTTCTGAGAATCTCGGCATTTATATAAATGTTGGATTCTTATTTTTATTCAGATGATTTAAACAAATACTTTAACAAATTACTTGTTTGATATATTTGCCTCCTCACAAATGTATCTGAAGAACTGGCAGTCATCAAAATTTAGAATTTATGAGATCACAGTTATTTTTATTAAGTCTCTGGATTAATAGACACAACTAAATTTTTAAGTACATCTTAGGTAGAGAGCAACAAGGCATCTAGACAATGAGAACCTACTGTAGAGCTCATACTCAAATAATAATGTAATAGCTATATTTTTCCTCAGACTGTCTGTGTTCATCACACAAAGGCAGCATGTTTTCCTAGAGAAACAAGCTGATAAAGCAATGATGAGCTAATGAGTTATTTAGTAGGAGAAAGGATCCTATTATGTGTGGAATATGTCATTTTATAGTGCTTCTTATACCTATATAAGAAACTGTATATCTGTCTTGTCTATCACAGAAGTGCTAGAGAGCATAACTTGTGCCCTGAAACTTTAGGGAAGTTCCATATAGCTAAGATCATTCTACTTTAGAAGCTAATAATAGAAATGTTTGCTATTTTAGTCATTAGACTCATTATTGGAATTAGTAAAGTGTGTGTTTCAAGGCATCACAAGTTTTAGGATCCACGAGTAAATGTCTTGTTTATTGAACGTTAGGTAATAATGTTAATAAGATACTGGATCACATGGAAATAATGAACAACAAATCAATCTCAAATAGGTACCCTATAAAATCATATTTTGCATCTGAACTCAATAAATTTTACAGAAGAACAGCATGAATTCAAAACCATTAGCCAGTGTTTTTTGCATAGCTTTATCCCAGAGTTCAAGCCATCAAGACAAAAATTAGTACAGTGAAGGACTTTCTTACTGAATAGGGCTCTGATAGACTTTGTGGATTAATATAGTATTCAGACACTGGCTTAGAACTAGAAAAAACTTATAAATTTGTTGATGATAATCACAATGTCGACAATGCCAAGTGATCTGCTTCATTTACTAAACAGCCATTAGGTGTTTAGTTATTAACACAGAATATATACTGACAAGTTACCTGATACATTGATTAGATATTCTTCCCCTTATTATGCCACTGTTAGTAATCATTATTTATGTATTATCCTAAAAAGTTCTTGCTAGGCAGTAACAGTTATTGTACATTCATAAGTTCCTAAATGTCTACGATTGAGAAATTTAAACTCAGTGAAAAGAAGGTACTATTTGATGACAGAAAAAAATAGAGGTTAATGGAACAGAAAAAAAAAGTCAGCCAGAAATAGACTAAATTCTCTAAGCAGAAGACAAAGAAAATAAGAGAAATAGGATACACATATAGGATTTGGTTTATATGTATGTGTAAGAGTACATTTCTGTTCACTTTTACATTTTGTGACGCCTAGCTGTAACTGTGCAGAACAGACAGTAAAGATTACTGTGGACAACTCTGAGAATTAAAAACTCTACGGAGACCCAGTTATCTAGGGACTCCATTATTTGTGAGTTTACCTCCTGAATCTTGACCAGGTTTTCACAGTGAGTATTGGAGAAAAATCCCCTTGCACTTCTGGTAGGGGGAGAAGAAAAGGACCCATTTAGAAATAAACCTAAGCATTCTGTTCTTTTTAACAGGGTCTGACCTCATGAGGAATAATTTAACAGGAGCCTAATTTGTCTGGGTTTTATGAGAACTCAACTGATCTGGGAGAAGGGAAATACTAAACTTCAGCTCACTCTAGACATATTGTCCAACGTAGTGTGGAAGTAGGGGAGGACTGATAATCATATGCATGTCACAGTCCAGGGGCACAGTCTCACTAAAAGACTGAGACCTATTCATTCTTCTCCACATGCCTTACCACCACATTACTAAAGGCCTACTTACAGCAGTTCCTTGTAAATGTATATTTACAAGACATACCAAAAAGGAAAAAAAAAAAAAACAGATTTGAAAGAGATAATCAATAGAATCAGACTCAGATACAGCAGGAATGTTGGAATTAGCCTGGAAATTTAAAACACCTATGATTAATTTGATAAGGGCTTTAATGGATAAAGTAGACAGCATAAGAACAAATGATCAATATAGGCAGTGAGATGGAAAATCTATGAAAGAACCAAAAACAAATGCTAGAGAAAAAAAATAACAAATGAAAAATGTCTTTGATGGCATTTTTTTTTTTTTTTTTTTTTTTTGCAGAAGGGTAAGAGGAAAGTAAGCAAGCAAGCAAGAAACAAAGGAAAGAGGGAGGGAGGATGGACAAGGCCCCTGGGTGGCTAAGTTGGTTAAGCATCTGAGTCTTGGTTTAGGCTCAGGTCATGATCTAACAGTTTGTGGGATTGAGCCCAGCATCCCACTCTGTGCTGTCAGCAAAGAGCCTGCTTGGGATTCTCTTTCTCCCTCTTTCTCTGCCCCTCCCCAACTCACATGCATGTTCTCTCTCTATATATATTTCCCTCAAAATAAATAAATAAACATTTAAAAAAAGAAAGAGAAAATATTTAAAATAATAAGTAACAATTTCCCCAAATTAATGACCTATAAATCCACTCATCCAGGAAACTCAGAAAACACCAAGCAGGATACATGTCAAAAAACTGCACCTAAGTTTATCACTTCAATCTATAAAAAAGCAAAGATAAAGAAAAAAAAATTTTGAAAGGAGCCAGAGGGGGTAAAATTCTTACCTACTGAGTAGCAAAATAAGTATTAATTCAACTTCTCCTTTGAAAAAATGCAAGCGAGAAGTGAAGTGAAATATTTCAAGGGCTGAGAGAAAAAAAACGGCAAGCAACAAATCTGTACCTAAGAAATCGTTTTTTAAAAGTGAAGGATATATAAAGTTTTTCTCAGACAAATAAAAGTTAAGGGACTCTGTTGCCACCTGCCTCGAAGTAAACCTGATATGGTAAGAAAGGAGAGAAAATAGAATTATATACAATACTCCATTAAAACTAGAAAAGGCAGAAAAAGAGTAGAAAACAAAAATAGAAACAAATAAGAGCAACAAATAGAAAACAGTAACAAATATGGTAGATAGTGTTCCAACTTTATCGATAAACACTAAATGTAGTGATCTAATTGCACCAATGGAAAGACATTATCAGAGTGGGTCAAAAAACAAGCTCCAGCTATAGGTAATCTATAAGAAACCCACTTCAAATATAAGACACATATGGACTAAAAGTAAGCAGATGGAGAAAGATAGCCATGATAACACTAATTAAAAGAAAGCAGGAGTAGCTATATTAATTTCAGATACAGAAAGGAAAGTTATCAGGAATAGAGTGTTACTATACAAGGGTAAAGGAGTCAATTAACCAAGAAAACACAATGATTTTTTTTATAATTTTTTTACATTTATTCATTTTTGAGAGACAGGGTGCAAGCAGGGAAGGGGCAGAGAAAGAGGGAGACACAGAATCTGAAGCAGGCCCCAGGCTCTGAGCTGTCAGCATAGAGCCCAATGTGGGGCTCCAAATCACAAATCACGATATCATAACCTGAGCTGAAGTCAGACGCTTAACTGACTCAGCCACCCAGGCACCCCAAGAAGACACAGTGATGTTTAATATCTATATGACTAACAACAGAGTGCCAAAACACATGAGGCAAAACTTATAGAACTGCAAGGAGAAATTGATAAACCCACTATTATAGCTGAGCATTTCAATCCCCACTCTCAGAAATGGACAGATTTAGCAGGCAGAAAACCATTAAAGACACAGATGAATTCAACAACAAAAACTGGATATAATGGACAACTTAGAACTACTTCATCCAACAAAAGTAGAATACACATTCTCCTCAAGATCACATGAAACATTTACCAAGATAGACATCATTCTGGGACATAAAACACACCTTGATATTCTTTAATATCATAGGTAAAACAAGGGTAATACTATTCCATGGACATTCATGGAATATTAAAGGAATACCATGTAAAACTCTATGCCCACAAATTTAATAATCTAATTGAAATAGAACAATTCCTTAAAAAATACAATTTACCAAACTGACACCAGAATAGACAGTATGATAGGCCTATATCTATTTAAAAAAAAAAAAATGAATCAACAATTAACAACCTTCCAAAACAGAAAGCATCAGGCCCAAATGTGTTCAAGGTGAATTCTACAAACATTTAAAGAAGAAATTCTACCAATTCTCTACAATCTGTTTCAGAATACAGAAGTAGAGGAATATTTCCTAACTCATTCTATTAGGCCACCCATACTGTAATATTAAAACCAGACATTACATTAACACTAAAAACAAACAACTACACACTGATACCTCTCATGAACATAGATGCAAAAATCTTCAAAATATTAGAAGATAAAATCCAGCAATGTATAAAAAATGTTTACACTATGAATGGTAGGATTTCTATCAACAATTCCAGGTTAGTTCAATATTCAAAAATAAAATAATGTAATAAACATCATATCAACAGGCTAAAAAAGAAAAACAATCACATGATCATATCAAAAGATGCAGAAAAAACATCTGATAAAATCCAACACCCATTTATGATGTTAAACTAATAAACTAGGAATAGAAAGGAATTTTGTCAAAGAATATCTACAAAAAAACTGAAGATAACATCTTACTCAATAGTGAAAAGCTACAGGCCTTCCCACTACGATAAAGAACAAAGAAAGAATATCTCCTCTACCAGTGCTTTTCAACATCATCCTGAAGTCCTAGCCAATGCAATAAAACAAGAAAAAAATATACAGGTATATAGATCAGGAAGAAATAAAACTGTATTAGTTCACAGATGGCATGAGGTCTATCTACTGTAGAAAATCTGAAATGATCAACAACAACAAAAAACTTCTAGAACTGATAGTAAGTGATGTTAACAAGGATTCAGGATACAAGCTTAATATACAAAAGCCTACTGCTTTCCTATATACCAACAATAATCAAATGCAATCTGAAATTAAAAACATATATCATTTATACTGGTATTCTAGAAGTGAAATACTTAGATATAAATTTAACAAAATATGTACAGTTCTTTATTAGAAAACACCACAAAATTCTGATGAAAGATACCAAAGAGATAAGGAAAAAAAAATTCTCTCTCTTCATAGATAGGAAGACTCAATATTGTCAAGGCATCAGTTCTTCCCAATTTGATTTACAGATTCAGTGCATTAACAATCGAAATTCCAGGAGGCTACTTTGCAAATATCAACAAATTTATTCGAAAGATTATATGAAGAGGTAAAAAACCTAGAGTAAAAGACAGAGAATAGCAAAGTTAACACTGAAGAAGAAAAAAGAGTACTAATACTGACCAACTTCAAGACTTAAAATGTTACAGTATGCTATCCTTCAGTAAGTGAAAGGACAAATAAATTGTTATATCCAGTACATCCAGAAAATAAAGTATTATTCAGCCCTAAAAAAAAAAGAGCTATCAAGCTATGAAACTTCAGGAAAGCCTTAAATGCATATTACTAAGTGAAAGAAGGCATTCTGAAAAGTCATACTGTGTGACTCAAACTATATTCCATTCTAGAAAAGGCAAGGTATAGAGACAGTGAAAAAAGAAAAACACAAAACAGGGATTGCTGTAATGTGGGGGACAGTGAAGGATGAACTGGTGGACCACTGAGGATCTTTAGGGCAGTGAAACTACACTGTATTATATTATAATGGTGAATAAATGTCTTTATATGTTTGTCCAAATCCATACAAGAGAACATTAAAGTGAATCCTAATGTAAAATATGACTTTTGAGTAAAAATGATGTGTCAACATAGGTTCATCAACTGTAACAAATGTACCAATCAAATGAGGGAATTTGATAATAGAAAGGTTATGCATGAGTAAAGTGACGGGCATATGGGAAATCTCTGTTCTTTTCTCTTAATTTTATTATGAACCTAAATCTGCTCTAAAAAAATAGACTATTAAAAAAATAATAAAATTTTTTGCATTCAGGGGCACCTGGGTGGCTCAGTTGGTTAAGCATCTGAGTGTTGATATCATTCAGCTCAGGACATGAACTCACACTTCATGGGTTCAAGCCCCATGTTGGGCTTGCAATGACTTCACTTGCACTGACTTCGATAAGCTTGCCTGGAATTCTCTCTCTCCCTCTCTCTCTGTCCCCTCCTCCATTTGTATTTTATCTCTCTCAAAATAAATAAATATTTTTTTAAATCTGTATTCAAAATATGATTTATAAGAATTAAACATTTTTTAAAAATAACTAATAAGCAAAGGTAATTTATATTTTAATTCTTAATAAGAAATACAATATAGTTGCCTTTCCGGCTACATTGAACATAGTCATTTTTCAGTATAAAAACAACCTTTGAAAATCATAATTTTTAAAATATTTTTTTAGGAATTGAAAATCATAAGCCATTACACATGGCAACACACCTTTTTATTAGAACGTCCAAAGGTTAAGGCTAATCATGGCATTGGTGTTGACCACAAAGGATTTATACACAAAGAATATTAAATGTTTTCCTTCCCTGAGCAAAGAGAATTTTAACAGTTCTTAATTTGCTTTGTAAAAGCTACTGGTGACTGTGCCTTCATGCCAAGCTGCAGTGATAGTGATAAATGGTGTTGATGCCTTAGGGTGATACCTAACTAAATTAGCTGGTAAAGCTAAAACTGTGCTAATTTTCAATTTTTAATACTGTGTAGTAGTGATGGCTGTTCAGCCACCATTCAATTGGCTTTGCTTACTCTGTGATTTAATTGTTTATAATGAATTAATGAAAATTTAGAAATGTATAAAAAGGGAGAAATGTGCTTTAACTATAAATACTGAGAATAAAATATGCTAACAGGAGCCCATGGAGCCTTAGGAATGTTAAAGCAATTCCATTTAAAAGCTTTTACTCCTCTTTTTTAAATTTTATTTTATTATAATTACTCAGATACACAACTTGAGAATATAGAATCTCAAACTTGTGATGAAATATTATGAAATTATAAAGCTTGGATATGTGAAGTATGCAAAAACATACAGAAACAAACTGATAATGATATTCTTCTTAACTTTGTATTTTAGACTTTGTCCTTTTCTGTGCCCTTTCTTTTCAGGCTGGTACTAGGTGAATAACTAAGGTTATGTTATTATTAACCATTTTTATGGTGCAGCATGTGTTTTTTAAAAAGTTAAAAGGTAGCAATAATTATCCCCTTCATATCTGTGTTTATGTACCGTATTATATATAAAAATAGAAAAGTAGAGGAATAAACTGCAAAGGATAAAAGTATAATTTGAAAATGAAATCTCAGTATATAACTATGAGGCAGAGATAATTACAGGCGGTAACTTGCTCAAAAATTGTTAAACTGCACAGAATTCATACCAATAAGGAAGCATCATTATCTGTTCATTTATAAGCACATTTACAAAAGGCAAAAAAAAAGCAAAAAGTTAGAAGAGGTAAGACTGTACAGAACTGGCACCCACAGGCCATTAAGCAATATTTCAGGTCAAAGTGCTCTCCTACAAAATCTTTTTAAAATCCAAGGGAACATTAGAATGTGAGCTCTTTTCATCTTAAACCCAAATTTGTGCTTACTGCTTGCTGCTCCATTTAAGAAGAGTTTTTTGGTTTTGTTTGTTTTGATGGCCTGGAGGGCAGTTTTGCTCACAGAAATGATTACTAGGGTTTATTCAGTTTAAATAATTTCCAATTTACTGAAGTTACAAATCTTAAAGTCTAGATGTACAAAACTTATTCTGGATAATTAGAGCTATAAAATTTAAAAGGTAAAAAATTACCTTTTGTAGCCTTTGCAAATGTTTGAGGAGATTGTAAAACTCATATACTTTCAACTATTTTCAACAATCTTTATATATTTAAAATATTTAATTTCTTTTTAATATTTCTATTATATCCTCAGCTACTTAATCTGGTAAATTTTATAAACTAAACTTGTACATATAATAAAAGTTGAGGTCTCTCAAATGTATCTGTATGATGCATTAATTAGTAACTTTCTACACAAAAAGTAAACCTATAAGATTACTCCAAGATGTTGCCTGTTAGTTTTCTATCTTATTTCTCTGAGTATCCTAAATGGATTTACAAAAATTATTTTTCTTTAATTTTTATCTCGAGGGATATTCTTTGTTCATTATTAATAAAACTCCTGTGAATATTTTGGGGCACTCATTACTCCTGAGTATTAAATGAAAGAATAGTCACAAAAGAGTATATACTGTTACAATTTTTCAAAGTTAAAATTACTGAAGATGCAAGGTTAACGCAACAATATTAACAGAGAGTTGTGACTCTTTTAAACATTTCTATATTTATATATCTTTCTGGGATGGAAAGATGTTAGTCTCTTAAGATAATAATTAGAACATTTCAAGCAATTTGGGCTTGGTGGATACAAACTGAGGTTGCCTAAAAATCTATGCTGCTGCCAAGATTCTTTAGGCTATTCTGATTGGATAGCTGAATAGTATTTTTTTCATTCTATTATTAATGAC
The DNA here is from genome assembly GCF_023721935.1 of Panthera uncia. Lineage (NCBI taxonomy): Eukaryota > Metazoa > Chordata > Mammalia > Carnivora > Felidae > Panthera > Panthera uncia. Next base: position 63,228,109 of record NW_026057577.1, read on the forward strand.
AGTAATGCAACAGAGATGGTTCTGTAGTTCAAAAGTCTTATATTCAAGTTATACTTACCCAATTCTTCATTCCCCAAATGGAATCTGTAACACTAACCTAGTTTTCTATATGATTTCATTAAATTTCTAATCCACTTGGTCCTTAGATATGTTAATACTTTCCTTGTTTAATTCTAGGGGTCTATGGATTTGACAAAACCCTGCAGTTCTTTCATATGAGTCCCATTTCTTAAGATCATATAATTTTTATAAATAGTATCATTTCCTCATTTCTGATAACTGTATCTCTCCCATTGCATGCTTTTTTTGTTTTTGTTTTTGGCTGTTGTTGTTACAATTCCCTAGGTGTATTTACTCATACTTACATTTCATTTTTTAAAATTAAAATATATTTTATAACCTGCTTCTAATAAAATAATAAATAACACTTCTTCTCAAAAAATATATTTAGGCTCCATTTAAAACTTAATTCATTACTTTCAGATTCTGTGTCTCCCTCTCTCTCTGACCCTCCCTCGTTCATGCTCTGTCTCTGTCTCAAAAATAAATAAACATTAAAAAAAATAAAAATAATAAAAGGCGGGGGGCGACTGGGTGGCTCAGTCGGTTAAGGGTCCGACTTCGGCTCCGGTCATGATCTCGCAGTCTGTGAGTTAGAGCCCTGCGTCGGGTTCTGTGCTGACAGCTCAGAGCCTGGAGCCCGTTTCAGATTCTGTGTTTCCCTTTCTCTCTTACCCTCCCCTGTTCATGGTCTGTCTGTCTCCATCTTAAAAATAAATAAACATTAAAAAAAAACCTCAAAACTTAATTCATTACCATGCTAAAAATTAAAAATAGTACTACTGTCTTTTTTTAATTTAATTACTTTTTAAATTTTTTATTTAAAAACAATTTTTTAACATTTATTCATTTTTTTGAGAGACAGAGAGAGAGAGTGTGTGAGCGGGGGAAGGACAGAGAGAAAGGGAGACACAGAATCTAAAGCAGCTCCAGGCTCCAAGCTGTCAGCACAGAGCCCAATACAGGGCTCAAACCCAGAAAGAGATCATGACCTGAGCTGAAGCTGGATGCTTAACTGACTGAGCCACCCAGGCACCCCAATTTTTTTTAATGTTTATTCATTTTTGAGAGAGAGAGAGAGCATGAGTGAGGGAGAAGCACAGAGACTGGGAGACACAGAATCCAAAGCAGGCTCCAGGCTCTGAGCTGTCAGCACAGAGCCCGATGCAGGACTCAAACTCAGGAGCCATGAAATCATGACCTGAGCTGAAGTCCTTGGCTTAACTGACTGAGCCACCCAGTCGCCCCTAAATTTAATTACTTTGAATATCTTCACAAGGCTGTCTTTGAGTTACTGGCCTATATCCAAAGATCCAAAGTACAGGGTTTTATAAAGATTAAAGGAAATCATGTCTGTTAAGAGTTCAGAACAATGATTAGTACCTGTAAGGGCTCTGTAAAATTAGGTGCTTTTATTTAAGATGCTATTGCTGAGGTCCTAAAAAAATGATTGTTAACTTGCTATTTTTCTTTTCTTCTGCATTCGAAAACTACAGTCCAAACTTCCCAAAATAACTTTTTTAAAACTGTAATTCAATTTAAAGGTCAGAAACAGGCAAAACTAAATTATACAAAGAAAACAAAGAGAAATGATTAACAAATTTAGAGGAACTCTTTCGTAAGGGCACATTCCTTCCAAGGAAGCAGGATTCAGAAGACTTTATTTTCCACCTAGAGGGTGGAAAGTGCAGCCAGGCTGCACCTGCTTTTGGATTTGTTGTCACTGTTTGCACTAGGATACACAGGTAGATTTAAAAGAAATCCCACATAGAAAGAGCCCAAACTAAATACGTGTGTTCAATTAAAAACATTTAACTTCTGATCATTTATATGAGATAAAAAATCCCTGAGGATGCTGGAAACTGGTAATAGCTTCATGGATACAGTCACCTATTATACAAGTCACATAACGGATATAAAGGTGGTTTTAAAATTAATAAATGTCTATGCTGCAGGGCCTAAATGAGACAAACTGCAAATGAACTATGCACACATCTTTTTCCTCTTTAATAATTCCAAAATGAATATTATAATTTTACTTTAATTTTACCATTAATATGAACACATCATAACATGCTTTTGGATGTAAAAAGTTAAAGTTAAAACTGAAAAGAATAATTTCATCAAAAAAGTTTTCCAAAATGCAATATTAATTAGGTACAGTATGTATCATGAAATCTTCAGATTTTCATATTAAAAGTGAATAGAATATAAATAGAATAAAAATGCAAACACAACAATAATTATTGTGTTATAATTATCAGCATGCCCAAGGCTTGGTTCTCAGAACTCATCTCTTCTCTATTCCCAGCGAGACCCTCCTCTGGAGTACAGACTTGTATATTCTAATGTGCATTCTAGAATTCTACCTGGGAAGTGGTCTAACTAATAATCAATGGTTGCTACTTCCCTGCCATGTGTAATTAATTTTGAAAGTATTTCTTCTGATTGTAGTACTGAATTTTTTTTTTTAATTTTTTTTTCAATGTTTTTTATTTATTTTTGGGACAGAGAGAGACAGAGCATGAACGGGGGAGGGGCAGAGAGAAAGGGAGACACAGAATCAGAAACAGGCTCCAGGCTCCGAGCCATCAGCCCAGAGCTGACGCGGGGCTCGAACTCACGGACCGCGAGATCGTGACCTGGCTGAAGTCGGACGCTTAACCGACTGCGCCACCCAGGCGCCCCTGTAGTACTGAATTTTAAATCAACATAAACTAGCCATATGGAAGTGTGTATAAATATGTTCTAAATTTTATAATGATGTATGTCATGCAATAATATATCAAGAAATTTGTAGTGATCCTGCCTTGGGTATTAATAAAATAAATGTGATACTGTGATAACATCCTAACCCATTCATTAATTTTGGTCCACTACATTGACAAAGTATGTCATTTATTTCTTTATTTTGAAAGAGAGAGAGCGCAGGGAAGGGGGAGAGAGGGAGAGAGAAAAAAAATCAAGCAGGTTCTGCATCATCAGCATGGAGCCCAACACAGGGCTCAATCCCCTGAACCATGAGATCATAACCTGAGCTGAGATCAACAGTTGGATATTTAATCAACTGAGCCACCCAGGTGCCCCTATGAAAACTAGATTCTAAATAAATCTTTGAGTTTAGCCTTATGAAATATGTGATCTCTAATGGCTATACATTTACTGACAAAGCTACTTACCTCAAGCCACACGGTTATACAGAGAAGTTATAACCTCAAGTGCATAAGTATGATTACCAATATGCAAATGCTATTAATAACATGGTACATGTTGAATAGTCTTTTGAAATTGAACATCATTGGTTCCAGGGGATTTTTGAAATTTTTAAGGAAATTCTATTGTACACTGGATCTTAAAAAAATGAAATATGTATGTATAAAAGCATAAGTATTTCACTTACAAAATATGTTATCAAAGACCTATCTCAACTGCATGTAACAATAAGAAATACAGACAATTACAAATTAAATCCTGACATTTAGAATGTTAACAATAGTTCCAGGTGTTTAAGTGCCTCAATCACTTTTCTCTGTTCTTTGATATTTGTCGCATGAAGCCTACCTGTCAAGGCATCTTGACCATTTATTAATGCACACAAGAATCTTAAAAAAGAGAGAGAGAGAGAGACAAAAAGTGTTTCATCATGCTGCACTATGCTTCTGCTTCTGCCTCTCCATCAAGTTTTACCAAACTCAGATTTTCCAGTTATCCCTGTTTCATTTGGCATTTTTATCTGATAAGTAAAAAAAAAAAAAAAAAGTATGTCATTAGGTTACAGTTGTGTGTGTGTGTGTGTGTGTATGTATTTCCATCTTGAAGGGGATATATATATATATATACACACACACACACATATATATACATATATATACATACATACATATATATACATACATACATATATGTGTATGTATATATATATGTATATATATACATACACATATATATATCCATCTTGAAGGAATATATAGGTGTGTGTGTGTATGTATGTATGTATATATGTGTGTGTGTGTGTGTGTGTATATATATATATATATATATACACACCTACATATACCCTTCAAGATGGAAATACATTTCTCAAATATCCAAATTTCTTAAATGACATTTATTTCTGACAGTAATATAATTCTAAAACAAGCGTTCACTCAGGTCAGCCTGCTTCTTCACAGAAATACATAATACACCTTTATTTATCATAAACTAAACTCTCTTAATATTTGTAAGCTTCTCTAGAAACTTTTGCCATTAAGTTTTGACAATATAGGGGAAATAAAATAAGTTGGAAAGATGGAAACTCCCCCATCTATAGCAGATTTTAAAAATATGATGGCCAATTATGGTTAAGAATAATATTTGTTAAATTTAACAAATTTTTTCCAGTTTTCCTGTATTTCTTCTTTTGATATGCATCACATTTATGTATTTTATAGCTTTAACAAGATGAAGTTGATATATAACACTGTTTAAAGTATGCAGCATGTTGATTTGATACACTTACATACTGCAAAATGATTACCGCTATATTGTTAGCTAACACCTCCATTTTATTACATAAGCACCACTTCTTTTGTTGTGGTGAGAACATTTATGATTTACTCTCTTAGCAACTTTCAAGTATATAATACAGTCTTATTAACTATAATCACCATATTGTACATCAGATCCCCAGAACTTACTTTCATAAAACTGGAAGTTTATACTATTTGGCCAATGTCTCACCATTTCCCTAACCTCACAGCCCCTGGTAACCACCACTCTAATCTCTGTTCCTAAAATTTTATTGTTTTCAGATCCCACATATAAGTGAGGTCATGCAGTTTTTATCTTTCTCTGTTTTACTTAGCATAACGCCCTCAGGGTTCATCCATGTTGTTGCAAATGTCAGGATTTTTTTAATTTTTTGAGGAACCTACATACCCTCTCCCATAATAGGTATATCAATTTACATTTCCATCAACAGGGCACAAGGGTTCCCCTTACAAATTCTAGACAGCATCTGTTATATCTTGTCTTCTTGATAAGAGAAAGCCTAACAGGAATGAAGTGATAGATCATTGTGGATTTTACTTGCATTTCCCTGATGATTGCTGATATTGAGTACTTTTTCATACACCTGTTGGTCATTTGTATGTCTTGCTTGGGAAGGTGTCTATTCAGTTCCTCTGTTCATTTTTTAAAAATTGGATGGTTTGTATTATTTTTGCTATTGAATTATAAGAGTTTTTTCAAATATATTTTGTATGTTTACCCCTTATCAGATATATGATTTGTCTATGTTTTTCCATTGTGCAGGTTGACTTTTCATTTAGTTGTTTCTTTTGCCGGGCAAAAGCTTTTTAGCTTCATGTAGTCCTATTTATTCATCTTTGTTTTGTTGCTTATGCTTTGAGTGTCATATCCAAAACTCACTGCCAAGATCAATATCAAGGAGATATTTTCCTGTGTTTTCTTCTGGGTGTTTTATGGTTTCAAGTCTTAAGTCTTTAATCCATTCTGACTTCATTGTTGTGAGTGATCTACAATAGGAGCCCTATTTCATTATTCCCTATGTGGTTATTCAGTTTTCCAAACACCATTGTTAGGCTATCCTTTCCCCATGGAGTATTCTTGGCTTCCTTGTCAAATATTAGTAGAATGTAAATGGGAGGATTTATTTCTGGGCTCTCAACTCTTCCATTGGCCTATGTGTCTGTTTTTATGTTAGTCCATACTTTATTGATTATTATAGCTTTGTAGTATAGTTTGAGGTGTATGATGCCTCAGCTTGGTTTTATTTCCGAGGATTGTTTTGGCTATTCAGACACTTCTGTGATTACACAAAAATGTTAGGATTATTTTTTTCTATTTCTGTGAAAAATGCCATTAGAATTTTTTTGATGGCTTTGGGTACTGTAGGCATTTTAACAATATAAATTATTCCAATCCATAAACATGGGGTATCTTTCCATTTGTTTGTGTGTTCTTCAATTTCTTTCATCAAAGTCTTACAGTTTTCAATGGACAGTTCTGTCACATTCATTGTATCCCAAAGGATTTTATTGTATCTGATGCTTTGCGAACGGACCTGTCTTATTTATTTTTCAGATAGTTCACTGCTAGGGTATGAAAACGCAACTGATTCTATATTGATTTTGTATCTGGCATCTTCACTGAATTTGTTGATTAGTTTTAACAGAGTTTGGTGGAGTTGATAGAATTTTCAGTATATAAATTCACATCATCTAGAAAGAGAAATTTTTGCTTACTTCTGATACGGATGCCTTTCTTTTTCTTACCTGACTGCTCTGGCTAGGACTTCCACTACTAGATGAAAAGTAATGATGAGAGCAAGCACCGTGGCTTGTCCCTGATCTTGGGGGAATGGCTTTCAACCTTTCAACACTGAGTATGATGTTATCTGTGGATTTGTCATACATGGTCTTTATTATGTTGAGGTATGATCCTTGTATACCTAATTTCTTGATCATTTTTATCATGGAAGGGCATTATATTTTGTCAAATGCTTATTCTACATCTTTTAAGGTAACAATATGAATTTCCCTTTCACTCTATTACTGTGTTATATAACAATTGTTGATGTTTGTATGTTGAGCCATTCTTACATGCTAGGGATAAGACCCTCTTGATCATGTGCTGTTTAATTTGGTATGTTAATTCTGTACTGAGATTTATTTGCATTTCCATTCATCTGGATATCAGTCTGCAGTTACTGTTTTTTTGTTGTGTCCTTATTAACTTTGGTAAAAGGGTAATAATGGTCTTGTAAAATGAGTTTGGGAGTATTCTCTCCTCTTCAATTTTTTGCAAGAATTTGAGAAGAACTGGCATTATTTTTTCTTAAAATATTTGGTAGAATATTGCATCAGAGAACCATCTGGCTCTGGGTTTTTCTTTGTTGAGATCATTTTTATAAATGATTCAATTCCTTTGGTAGTATGTTCAGACTTTCTATTTCTTTAAGATTTAGTCTTGGTAGGTTGTATGTTTCTATGAATTTGTCCATTTGTTCTAGGTTATCCAATATGTTGGCATATAATTGCTCTTAGTCATCTCTTATGATCTCTTGTGTTATATCTGTATATTACGTTGCTCTTAGTCATCTCTTTGATTCTTTGTATCTGTCTCCTCTTTCATTTCTGACTTTGAGCCTTCTCTTTTTTTTAGTCTAGCTAAAGGTTTCTCAATTTTGTTTACCTTTACAAAACCCAATTTTTTCCTAAGCCTATGTATGTATTCATGCTCTGACCTTTGTTATTTCCTTCTGCTAATTTTGTTCTTTTTCCTGGTTCCTTGAGGTATAAGATTAGGTTGTTTATTTGAGATCTTTCTTCTCAATAAGGCATTTCTTGCCAAATTTTTCTCTTAGAACTGCTTTAGCAGCATCCCATAAGTTTTGGTATGTTGTATTTCCAATTTTATTTGTTTCAGGTTATTTTTTTTTTTTATTTCTCTTCTGTTTTCTTTTTTTTGACCTATCTGCTCTTCAGGAGTGTATAATTTCCATATATTTTTAAAAAAACCCAGTCTTCTACCTGTTTTTATTTCTAGTTTCCTATCAGCATTGTTGGAAAAGATACTTGATTTTATTTCAATCTTCATAAATTTGCTAAGACTTGTTTTGTGACCTAACCTATAATCTATCCTGGAGAATGTTCTGAGTGCACTTGAGAAGAATGTATATTGTGCTGCTGATAGATGAAATTTTCAGTATATGTCTGTTAAGTCCATTTGGTCTAAAGTGGAATTCATTTCCAATGTTTCCTTATTGATTTTCTGTCTGGATTCCATTTTCTGTCTACCCATTCTTGAAAGTGGGTTATTGAAGTCCCACACTATTATTTTAATGCTGTCTATTTCTCCTTTCATTATTGTATTCTTTAGCTGCATAATTTTTGTTTTTGTTTTTGTTACTCTTTGTTAAACTTTTTATTTTGTTTGTATATTATTTTTCTAATTTTGTTGAATTATCTGTGTTTTTTTTTGCCTCATTGGTTTTCCCTAAAAGAGCTGTTTTGAATTCTTCACTGGGTGAATTCCAGATCTTAAAGCCTTTAGGTTTGGTTACTGAAAAATTATTGTGATCCTTTGGTGATGACGTGTTTCCTTGATTTTCATACTCCTTGAAGTTTTGTGATACATCATCACAACTGAATTAGCAGTCAACTCCTCGAGTCTTTATTTACTGCCTTCAGAATCAGCCCTACTAGAGATTCTGAGACCAACTCAGACCTTCTTTTATAGGCGCACCTGTTCCATGCTACGCGTTCCTTCTTGTGGCAAAATTCTTAACCTTGTTTCTCTGAATCATGCAGAGCACTATGCCAAGTGCTGAGAGCATCTCTTATTTTTCAAAAGTTGGTACTAAAACCCAAGTTTGTAGTCTCTCCCTGGCTCTCAAATTTACAGATTTCTACAGATTCTCATTGGCTATGTGTCAAAGCTTACCCTCATTGCCAAAGCTCATTCTCACTGCCATAGTCTGGTGTATACACAGAGAGGCAACCAAGGGCAGGTGTGTGTAGGTGATGCACATAGAGCACTAGGAATATCTGTGGACCAGTTTAAGGGATCTTCACACGAAGCATACCCACTGGCTAGTAGGCAGGCTTCCTGATGGGAGTCCAAAAGGCTAGTAGTACCCACATCCATTTCGTGCCCTGAGAATCCTATCTACTGCTCTCTCAGCCTCTTCTGGACCCCTAGTCATGTAGCTTATGATTCAATACTTTTGATGGAGTAAGAGTGAAATGAGCCCTTTTGGCAGTGTCACACACAGCTGGAGAAGTTGGTGCTCACTTACAGGCTCTCCCTTTCCCCCATGGGGAAATCATAGGGTGATAAAGATGTGTCATGGCCCTAAGCTGTGTTGTTTTGAGGAAGGGATAATGAAGGTAATATCAAGCTGCTTTTCTTACCCACTCCAGGGCATTCAAACTCGAAAATACATATATGCATACATACATAAGACTTTTTTTTTTTTTGCTACTATGTTCTAGAACTTTCTTTGGAAACCCGGACATACCCCCAAAGACTCCCTTGTCCATGAGTAGTTATATAAGACAATTTCCCTGTGCTCCTGGATAAGAGCTGAGAAGGGCTGGAGCTGGTTCACAGGCAACTGCAAGTTCCACAGCCTGGACCTAGGTCTGTCTGCCTATTACCTACAGCACAGATGAATGAGACTTCCTCTGGGTCCCTTGGTGTATAGAGCCCATTATATGATTTCTTCAAAGGCACTTCTGTCAGACGAATGCTGAATTTTTGTTATTGGGTGGGAGTAGGGGTAAGATGAGGAATGTGTTTTGCCACCATTAGGCTGACATTGCTGACATTACCTTCCTGTTTTTTCTTTACTCTTGAAAAGTCATCATCATTGAAACCTGCCATACCATTAAAATGCACAAAATTTATATTCCTTAAACATATTCCCTAAACACTGAAACAATAAACTCAATTATCTGGTTCTTTCTACTCCTAAATGATAGGGAAGCACATTGCAATCTGTTGGTTCATAATTTAGAAATTAATTTTGGTTCCACATGGCTAAGAACAATTGGTTCTCACAGTGAACACAATGACTGTTTGCTAGAATGCAGCATCAGAGTTATCTCTGCTTCCATCAGATTACGGAAAATGTTGTTGTCAAGGCTGCGGTTTCCCACCTCTTGTTTTTATTTTCTTGGCAATTTGTAAAATGTTCTATTGTTAACCAGTCCATCTGGTTCAAGTCCTTTTTCCTTGCTTTACATGTCCTTTTTACAGATCACTGACACTGAATAGATTGTTTCTAGTTAATGTGGCTACTCAGACTGAATTACAGAAATGGTAGTATCCACATGGGATCATTCCATCCTTCTACATAGGACTATACATCAACTATCATAACAAGATTCTTCTGAATATTTAAAATTGTTAATAAACTACAACCAAACACTTTTTAAATTTGAACATAAGGTGCCTTGTTTACATGGCGCACAAAAGTTATTTTACCCTCTTGCTATCTGTGTACCCTGAACTTGGAATTGCTCCACACACCTGAAAGAGGTTTGCGTCCTTGGTCTTGAAATTGTCTATTTCTACATGGCTTTACCTTTGATTTGTCCCTTTCCAGACATTCTTCTGATGGTGCCTATACAATACTGTCTTCCAATTAAAAATAAAACATTGATTCCCTGCCAAAGTGCGTACTAAGCCACTCAGATCAATCAGCTGACTCCTTCCCATGATTACCTAATAGTCAATGACACTCAGAAACCTGTTTGATACGAATAAATAGTTTTATGGACAAGGGCTTATGTATAAAAAGTACAAAAAGTTGAGTTGAACTGGATCATTATGAATATTAAAAATGAAAAATCAAGTAAAATAAAAATAAGCAATAGTAAAACATAACCTTTGATTAATACTTTTACTTGCTTAATTATGTACACAAGTAATTCAAATCTCCAACTTCCTACTTATGTTTATTTATATTTTTAATTTCAAATTTTAATTCAATAAATAATTTATATCCTTCACATTGCAAGATTATTCTTTTCTTAGAAAAAAGAAAGATCTCCATTGGAATGTTAAAAATAT
>NW_026057577.1:63238759-63358964 GCF_023721935.1 Panthera uncia
CAGCAAAGGAAATCCAGTCATTTGCAAAGGAACAAAGGAAATCCAGTGTTTCAGAATCTTCAATGTTTATAAGTTACTCATATTTCCAAAATTTCTCTTTGGAAACAGTTTAATTCATCTGATCTTAACAACATAATGCCACCTAAAATTTGGCATCATTTACCAGTAAGTGGGAACCAAACTTGGCTATCTTTACAGAAAAGTAAGTGGTTTCACATACTGTATTACGGACACAGAAAATACTAATGAATAATTTTACTTGTTTGGCTTCAGAAGCCTTTTTCTTTTTATCACACCTTGCCAGTAAAAATCCCCAAATTATACTCTGGCCTTCTTTCGATGCTTAACACTGAGGTCTATGATTTTCCAATAGTGAATATAAAGTCAATAGAAAGCATATGAAATATCCCCATACATGTCAAAGTGAATTATGCTTTTAAAGTGACTATAAGTTCATCTCTTACTGATCTTTTTTTAAAACTTTTTTCATTCTTTTTAGAGAATGTATTAAAGTCAGTATCAGGTACCAGGCAACTGTGATAAATGTTTACAATTAAAAAAAAACAATAAAAATCCTCTACATGTAATTAGCTATGGCCTTGTCACTTATATGCAATTACATAAAACATATAATTTCATATATTAATATTTCCAGCCAGAAAGTAACAACAGTGTGAGTGTAAGAAGCACTACCTAGAAGATCTTTCTTTCGAATGAAACAGTGTGTTGAAAAAAAGCCTCATTCAAAAATCTTCTATATCTAAATATTTGTTGTCATTGTAGACAATACTCTCAATATATACTATGTGCCAGGCACTACACTAAAATAAGTACTAATTCATCTAATATATTAGTATTTCCACACTATAGGTGAAGAAACCGAGGAGAGATAAAATAATAATCCTACTGCAATGCATATACTAATTATATGTGCACTTAGTAGCTTCATGAGTATTTCTGTAAAGCAACTCAGACAAACCCCATGATCAGCCACTCCTCAGTAACAAGGAAGCTTATCTCTCACAGTGTTCTTTAAGCTCTGTTTTAAAGTGCCTAAATCTATTTTATTTAATATACAATAATTTAATGTGGAACCCAATGAATAGGATAGATGAAAGTGGCAGAACTCAACACATTCTTGCCTATTCTGGTGGCCCATTCTGCTTAGAGATTAATTTTTTGAAAAATTAACTACAAGAAATTATTTCCAAGAAAAGACTCTAGTGAATTATCTCTTAAAAAGATAAAGAAGCCAATGTTTCTGCTGAAAATAACTTTAAAATTGTGCTAATAGGTAAAAAGAGAGTAGTGCATATAAATTCAGTATAGTTATTTCTGTAATGATTTATTAAACTTCCAGACAGCCAAAGTAGTTTGGGAGATCCTGTGGCTAAGAAAATTTAAAATCTTCTTTTACTTTTTCTTTAAATATTGCTACAAAAATATTTAATTTAAATGTATTCACTTTACTATTTGTGCTTTGATTAATTTAGCCTTAAATATTAAATAGCCTTAAATAGCCTTAAATATTATAAAATCCCTTGAGAATGTAATGTGTTGATAAAACAAATAAGAAGCTATAAATTCCTAACAAGCTTGAAAGCAGTTTATAAAGCAATTTCTGAAAAGAAGTGACTAAAATGGTAATGTAAGCCCAGTATGAAATAATGTAAAACCTGCCTTTTATGAAAGTCACTCTCCTTGCGGTTTGCTCTGTTATCTTTGACTTAAGGCATTACCTCCTGAAGATGACAATTTACAAATGATAAGAGAGATAAATATTGCATGCTTACCTGTTATATTAATACAGAATAATTTTTAAAATCTTCAGTTAAGATTTTAAGTCTTACCATTTTAATAATATCTTCACCTATTCATGAACATCTTTCCCTCTACGTTTTTATGACATCCTAGTCCCGACTGTACCCAAGAGGTAAATGCTTTCAGTGAGTAAGCTGAGCTTACTCTGCTAGAGAAATATTTAATATTAGAGTAGGTTGGTAACACTATAAACTCATGATCACAATTTCAAATTAGCACTCAACAGTGTACAGGAATACGACTACATTTTTTTGTTCAGTTTAATCCCTTATTCTCCACAGCAGTGACTCACAACGTGTAGTCCATGGACCAGCACAACCTGCACCAACTCTGAACCTGTCACAAACGCAAATTAGTGCCTTCATCCAGGTCTACTAAATCACAAATCCTGGGCCTGGAGCCTACATCTTCAGATATGATTGCTTTGGTAACAGCTCTTGATTTCATGTTTCCTGTGCTTCAGATGCATATTTCCATTTACATATTGAAGGTGGCCTCTACGATATCTCATCAATAACTTCAAAATAGTGTATCAAAAATGTCTTCTTCCTCCCTGAGTGTCTTACCTTACGCACTGTTATTGCTATTATATAACAAGCCCCTACTAATATAATGTGGGTATCATTCTTAAAGCTTTTCTCTCCCTCTTTCACTGCTTCATTGTTCATAAATCCTATATATATTAACCCTAGATACATGTGTAGAAAACCTCTACACTTCTATAATATCATTACTGATTTTTTTTAACTTAGCCCTATATAATATTTTCCTGGTATATTCCATTATTTTAAATATGGTTTTCTTGCTGCTAACCTATGGGGTCTTATCATCCATTATCTTTTTTACCATTATCTTCTCAAAAGAAAAAATCATCACCGTCTCTTACACAGAACCTCTGCTGACTTTTCATTTGTTAAATTCAAACTCATAGTATAATGTCAAAGAAAAGAACAGAGAGGGACTTTTTCAATCTTTTTAAAACCATACAAGTTTGACTCCGGACATCATTCTGGAACATAGTGCCCACACATTTTATGCTCATTTGATACTACATACCTGAAAGAGTCTCACTGATTCATTTAGTTCATTAAACATGTGGATATTTGCCTTTGTACTCTTGGTAAAGAACAAATTGCTCACCTATCCAATCTTCTCCTTATCTTCCTTCCTTAAACAAAAGCAAAGCAAGGCAAAGCAAACAAAACAACACAAAACAAAAAACAAAACTCCTCCTTAGCTATTCATTCATGTCCCTCTAGAGAAGATGACTGCTACCAGGATTCTAGGAATCTTCACTGATTAATCTGTCAGTCACCATGGCCCCGTTCTTTTCTCTATCATAAATTTGCCAATGGCATGTGATCCAATTTGGGAAGACCTGCTAAGAATTCCTTGACAGAAATTCTCTATTGCTTGGAAAAATACTAAAGCAGAGAAGGCCTTTTCTATCTCTGAATGTGATTGTCTTTTCATTTAAACTGCTTTACATATCACATAAAGGGATTTGTACATGGTGAATTCTATATATTCTCTCCATATAAATGGATTATATGTGTATACAATACTATATACACATATATATGTATATATATAGTGGGAATATTCTAATTTCACTTTAAAATACTCTCCAAGTTCACTTTTATATATTTCTAGTTATATATTTTGTCTTTTAAATACCTATTCTAAAATTATTTTTATTGATTGTTTCCACAGGCCATCTTCCTTAAAGGAGTACAACACATATTATTTATGTTTCTATCTCTGCATGTTGTTGTGCCTGTAAGTGATGCCCCAAACTGCTTGAGGATGACACTTATGATTGAAGACATACTTCTGAACCTGAATTTCTTTTATGTAACATGATAAATTTACTGTTTTTAAACAGGTTTGAATTGGGATTTTCTGTAGCTTAGAACCAAGAGCATTCTGCTATCTTCTCTTAATAAACAAAACCTTACTCAGTTGTGTGTCTTCGTTTCCCTTCTCCCACATGACACTATTAGTGAATGATGCCCAGGGTTTCTCACTGGTTTTGTTTGAGTCTTCTTTGATACTTTCCACAATGACCCTGGCCCAGAATATTGTTCCTTTTCTCTTTGAACAACTCATGATTCTCACTCATTTTTTAGTATGTATTTCAGATATCTCTCCTTAAACTCCTGTAATGCTTTACCCAATTCTCAGCTGCAAATTTTATAGTGATTCAGCTGCAGAGATATCATATACTTCTTTATTTATAGCATTGGTCCTATTTTACCTTTTTTTTCAATTTCCAGATTTATTTTAATCTATCTACACAACGCCAGCATCTAGCACTGTAAGACATATCACATCTTCAATCAATATTTGTAAAATTTTCAATTAAGGGAAAGCAACTATTTGGGAAATTATTAAATATCTGATAATGAGAGTATTATGTACACCAATTACTCAAAACTATTTTTATTCTCTCTCAACAAACTGAATAATCAAAAAGAATGAACCCGGCTTTAAAAATAATGTCTCCACAAAACTGTGAACAACTCTAATAAAAAAATGCTTTCACAATTGCTGACTTTTTGAAAGAGGACAAGAACTGCTATTTGAGAACTGTGCTATAAAGGAACGAGTTAATGTTCCAATGAAAATTCCTAGGAGGCTGATACAGTCCATTAAAATGAGGGGTATTTGGTCACTTCACTGAATTACTTTAGAGAAAACCTCCGGTCTTGATGAGTTCTTCCAGAAAATAGAACATTTCAAAGTTCACACAATTGTGTTTAAGAATAATTTCAAACTTTTTTCTACAAAGCTAACATACAATCTTTATTGCATGTAAGAGATTGTTGATAGTAACATATTCATTCCTTTTACTTAAAAATCCCAAAAAGAAATAAGGGCCTCCTCTAATGAGAAAAATTCCAAAAAGAGGAAGCATGAAAACAGCCTATAAAAAAATTTGGATTTGAGTTTGCTTTACTTTACAGTGAAGTCTAAGAGTAATATTATCATTAGCTTAATAATTTCATTCTTAAAATTGAGCTTCAATCACTAAAAGTTTGTACTAAATCAAAAGATAGTGTATCCATCTCATTGCCAAATAAAAATATACCATAAATAAAGGAAATGTACTGAATATGTCTAAATCAAGTCACCGTGCAGAGTGCTACTACAGTAGGCAAATATTTATTGAAATGTAGACTCCACTATTATATAACAACTGACAGGGAAAAAAATAAACACAAAATTAACATACTTTAAATACCACATGATAAACGTGAAAACTACACATGGAGTCAAAATTAGGGTCTTGAGTTTATAAATAGTTTAGCAACAATTTTTCTTCAATCAACAGTGGCTTCCAACAAATGTAACTACAGTAAATAATATAATAGTCTTCTATTACTCCAGACAGAAGTTGAATTTATTCATTGTTTTCTCCAGCAATGGTCATGTAAGTGATGATACATCTCTGGTATCAAGTTAATTATGTACTTTTTTTTTTTTCAATTTAGCTTCTAAGTGTACAGAAATCATTTAAAACGTTTTTATGGCTTTGTTATGTTTTATTCTACTATACCCTTTATTTCTCCCCTTTCTCTCTCAGAGAACAAAGTGCCCCATTATTAATATAGGGAAAGGTTATAGTAAAAACAAAGTATGCACAAATACACTCATGTATGTAATGATATGTGATGTTCATGTAAAAAGTATATAATAATTGTACTGCATATAT
This sequence comes from Panthera uncia, assembly GCF_023721935.1. Lineage (NCBI taxonomy): Eukaryota > Metazoa > Chordata > Mammalia > Carnivora > Felidae > Panthera > Panthera uncia. The sequence continues at coordinate 63,244,296 of NW_026057577.1, forward strand.
ATGTAATTGTGTATATAATGCATATATAATATGTAAATGCAATGACTTGACTTTATTGTTTAGCAATCTCTTCCCAAATACAATGTAATCCTTGAGGGCAGAATCTATGGATTCAAACTCAATATCCAGTTTGTATACACTGGATATCATGCATCTTTCTACTGACTACATCGCACATAATCAGTGAATATCTGTTTAATTTGAACAAGGGGTTACTGTTACAGTTTCTTGTTATGATATTCAGCACCAAAATCAACTATTTATTTATGCACAGCCTGCATCTATCCCAAATACAGTTTAGTTTTATTTTTTCATGATTATAAAGAAATTTTAAGATGTTCTTTTTTCCAAAAATTTCTATTGTTTTTCTCCCAGCACAGAATCAAATCAAATGATTAAATCCACTCAAAATTCAAAGTACAAAATATAGACATATTTAAAGAATGTGATTAGGGTATTTTTTTTAACCAACCTAATTTTGATAGCAAGAATAATTTGGGGAAAATGCAGAATACTTGAAAGATCTTCATTTAAATATCCACAGACAGGGGTGCCTGGGTGGCTCAGTCGGTTGAGTGTCCAACTTCAGCTTAGGTCATGATCTCACGGTTCGTGAGTTCAAGCCCCACATCAGGCTCTGTGCTGACAGCTCAGAGCCTGGAGCCTGCTTCTGATTCTGTGTCTCCCTCTCTCTCTGTTCCTCTCGCCCTCGCACTCTCTTTCTCTCAAAAATAAATAAATGTTAAAAAAATTTAAATATCCACAGACAATACTAGAATTATATAGATTTTTATTGTATGTAGTCCACATTAAGTCCAAGTTTCAGCAAGCCAAATAATAAGCCAGTTGAGTCACCTCCAGCGCATAAGGTAATGCATTAAATTCAGAATCTCTAGAAAATTCACTTACATAAGTAGTATTTGTTTCCTCCTTAGCTCATTTAATATGGCCTCTGGGTTTCTACAGATATAATAGCAAAGTCTTGAAAATCTTTTGGTGTTTAAGCTACTTCTTTCTGGGTCAAAGTGTTTATCTTTCCTCCTGGAACACTGTGAGATTTGACACTAGTCATGGATCTAACAGTAACAAGGAGTGACTGTGATATGTCTTGAGTAGAACTAGCATCCATTTCTTCTTAAGGATATAGAATTTACAAGCAAAGGAAACCTGATCCCCTCATACACAGGAGGGCAATCTACTTCTACTGACAAATGCGATTAAGAGTGACATAGGAGATGAAGATTTCCTGTTTCATATATGTCTGCCAGATGTTTCTATTCCAAGTTTCAGTGTTTCCCAATCTATGCTCTAACTTTAACAAAATGTAATTCAACTAATATTGCAACTCATCATGCCATACAAGTGCATTTTTGGTCTTTGATTCCTGTCTTTACATTTTATCTTTGATTTTTCAGCAACAACAGACCTGTAGGTCCTCAAGAAAATGCTCTATTTTTTCTTACCGTAACTTGAACTGACAGTTAAGGGACCTGAGCTTATCAATTTGCTTTCTATAAGTCCTGCAGTGCACACAGTAAAATCTGTCTTACACCACAGTTCTTACGGTCATCACTACAGCTATAACAGACAAGGGAACAGTCATTGGACTCCCAAAGCACTTGTTTTAATTGGCACTTCACCACAATCAAATACTGACCATAGTTTAACTATAATGCCACTGAATGTCCTCAAATATTAGCATTCCATTTCTAATTAGGAGGGAATTTAGCAGTGTGTTAAAGCCTGAGAAACTTAACAGAAGACCATGGGAGAAGGGAAGGAAAAAAAAAAAAAAAAGGTTACAGAGGGAGGGAGCCAAAACATAAGAGAATCTTAAAAACTGAGAACAAACTGAGGGTTGATGGGGGGATGGGAGGGTGGGTGATGGGTACTGAGGAGGGCACCTGTTGGGATGAGCACTGGGTGTTGTATGGAAACCAATCTGACAATAAATTTCATATTAAAAAAAAATCCCAATGATACATCAAAACCAATCCCCAAATACCATCTCTGTGGGTCTGTCTCCTGGGACCATTATTGCTATCATTTCTGTATTGGTTAAGGCCCTATCAAGAAACAGAAATCACACAGTACATTTGAATAGGGAGAGTTTATAATAAATATTTATTAACTAGTAACAGAGATTAAGTAGTAGAGTGTAAATAAGGAATAAAAAAATATCATCAGATATTGGGGAATAGCTACTATGAATAAGGCTGAGGCAGAATACTCTAGGAAAAAAAATGTATGAAAGAGGTTCCTCTACACATGGCTTAGGTTCTGATTTTACTGGGAGTACATGTCTGTAGCTCCTGGATAACAGAAAAGTTCACTATGGTACTGCAGGCCAAGCAGGCATGCAGGGAATTGCCTGCAGAGGCAAGGCATCAATGAAACTCTGCAGCAATTTGCCCACAGGCCTGCTGCTGAGCTAATGAGGTGATTGTAATGCTTGCAGAATTTACTGGGAAGATACTGGGTAGTGCAGTGAAATTCACTACAGGTGAACACCACTGGATGTTCAACATACTATCCACCATTAGGTCAGTGGGAAAAAGAGAAACAATTACAGATTCTAGCTCCCACATTATAAGCAGCTCAACAGAGAATGGACTAGGAGCTAAGAGGCAATAAAGTGATTCACCAGCACAGAAGCAGGCCCAAAGTGGGTCTATACGCTGATAACACATTCTTTAAAATAATTATGATAAATATGTTAAAGAAATAGTGGAAAAGGTGGAAACTACGAATATGATGGATAATTACATAAGTAGTATAAAACGTATTTTGAAAGACTATGTGGAAATCCTAAAAATTAAAAAAAAAGTGATACAACAAAAAATCTATTCCACAGACTCAACGGAGTCCTGAAGAAAGTATTTGAATAAAGTTTTAATGACTTAAAGACAAGTCATAAAAATTACCTATATTAAAATAGAAAACAACAAATCAAAGAGCAAAAGAGAATTAAAAAAAAATCTTAGATTTGTAGGATCAAATAAAATAGTCAAACATATCACACTCCAAAACATAAGAGAAAGAGATTTTACAGAAGATGTATTTGAAAAGTAATGGCTAAGAATGTTTCAATACTTTTGAAATGCCAATTCCCTCCAAATCAACTGATAAACTTACTACAAGCCAATGTAATCTCAGTAGAACTTTCATAGAAATTTGGAGAATGGATTTAAAATGTATATGAAAATGAAAAGATGTATAATAGCCAACATAATATTAGAAAAGAAAAATGAAGAATTTATACTACTTAATTTCAAGACTTACTATGGACCTACAATAATAATGAAAATAGATAACTGGAATGAGAAATTTCAGAAATAGACTTACATAATATAACTATCGTTACTATTATAACAATGTAAACATATTGTTTTATAATGACAGGAACTGAATCAGTTCACTGGGGATATTCTTTCTTAAGAGTGGTGCCAGAAAAAAAATGAACTTTAGATTAAAACATACCTTAACTTCTCTCTCAGCTTATGCACAGACATTAATTGGATGAATCATACATATAAATGAAAAAGTTAAAAACATAAAGCTTCTAGAAGAAAATATAGGAAGATATTTTCTTGATTTTGAATGAGGTAAGAATGGACAAAAAACCCCACATGAACACTTGATATATGTGACTTGATAATAAAACATTTCTCTGCTCATCAAGAGAAATGAAATCATATGCCTAAATGACTTACACAAGAAGATACACGTTTTATTCATAGTAGATGTAAATTTGAATCACTGTAAATGCCCATTAAGTGGAAGAAAGGATAACATATTGTTATATATTCAACTATCAACAGAAAAGGACTAATGACATAAAAAGAAATATGGATGAGTTCCCCAAAATACTATGTTGATAAAGTATATAAAATAAGAACACCATAATACTATCTAGAGTATTATATAACACTCTATGTTCTTCACTATGCTTCCAAAGATCCTTATATCAGTGTGTGTATATACATATGTGTATGTAAGTGTGTATTCATATAGTATATGTGTACATATATACACATATATGTATTCACTATTTTTCAAATAATTCATAGGATCTTAAAACATGCTTATAGAAGTGGTAAATTTGTTGAAAATAAGACTGGAAAAGTCTTATGCGTCAGTCTTCCCTTTTGCCCTTGTGAAACCATATTCTCCTTACAATTAAGCAACTTTATAACCAACACACTTGGATTTTAGTAGATATAGATCTATGAATCCATGGATTCACTCATTTAGTTCTCTGCTGTTTCCATAAACTCACTTTGTGAATTTCCCACTAAAGTGCAAGCCTATGGGACAGAGATTTTATCTGATTTGTTTACTGTTATATTCTTAGCTTCTAATAAAGCCTGGGTCAGTAGGTATTTGTTGAACAAGTAAACATTTACAAACAAAACTAACCAAAGGTGCAAAAATGTTTCTTTCCTCAAGCATTTTAAAATATTTTGGAGGAAATAAAGTTTTATATCTTTTTATGGCCTATAGAGGACTTTCTGTTAAGAAATTAGGCTCTTCTAGGAGCACCTGGTTGGCTCAGTAGGTTGAGCGTCCGACTTCGGCTCAGGTCACGATCTTGCAGTCCGTGAGTTCGAGCCCCGCGTCGGGCTCTGGGCTGATGGCTCAGAGCCTGGAGCCTGCTTCCGATTCTGTGTCTCCCTCTCTCTCTGCCCCTCCCCCGTTCATGCTCTATCTCTCTCTGTCTCAAAAATAAATAAACGTTAAAAAAATAAAAAATTTAAAAAAAGAAAGAAATTAGGTTCTTCTCTTATAGTTCACTTATTCCCTTACCCTCTATTCCCTGTGGGCAAACATATTTGTCACTAAACAAGAGAAGATGTATTACTTTTAATTAATAGTACACATGTTACAAGATAGCCAATAGGTAAAGCAGAGATAAGATACCAGTGGCCTTGATAGATAGCTGGTCTTACTGAGCAGCTCCCTTTTCTTATCTCACTTGCACATTTGTCATAGGGTTAGCTTCTGGCCTTGAAGTGTGGCCATGAAAGAATCTCTGAGGTTGGTTATTTGATAGTGAGATTACATACTTATAGCTCTTCACCCTGAACACTCCAACAGTGTCCTAACTTGTGTAAACTTTATAGTTTTGAAGAGTTTGAAAAATGCCATTCAAAATGACTCCTGAACATTTTTTTAGTCAAAATAAAGAATATAATGACTCTGATAAGTGGAGTATAAAGTGTGTTTTAGTTAGAATTGCAGGCAACAGTCCCAGTGACTTTTTGGCTATTCCCATTTTAACGTTTGGGTTAAAAGAAAACAAGAGAGAAAATGAGTAATTCAACCTGCCATCCAGAGAAAAGCAAGGGATCTTGAAAGCTTTATGCTCTTGTCCATTATTTTACTCGGTAGTCTCCCTTCAGTTTCTTAAAACTAAGATAAAGAGCCATTTCCTTGTCATAATGGCTGATGTGCTAATGGAATCTTGGTTGGACATATATATAAAATGCCAAATGATAAGCCTTTTGTGAACAGAAGGCTGTGTATGTGCAAAACTTTAAAAACAGACCATTAAAAATGGTAAACAAATAATATGTTATAAAGTAATAATCTTCAAATTAAAGTACATTAGGGTTACATGCAGATTTTCCAAGGGAATAAAACATAAATACACTTTCATGAACTTAACTTCCATAAGAACAAGTCAGTGTTTCTTCTTTCTCTTCTCCCCTTAAGCAGCCTTCCTTATTCATTTTTCAAAAGGTAATTAACATCACAATTGTGAACTGCCCTACCACATAAAATTCATTAAGGGCAGAAATAAGAGATGTTTCAAAATTGTGGCTTAGTGCCCAGAAAGTGAATGATAATAATGACAAATATTACATATATATCGCATATATATGTAATATATCATCATACATATATGTATGTAATATGTCATACATATATATACGATATATATGTAATATGCTATACATATAATATATATATGATATATATGTAACATGCTATAAAGGGTGATAAGAAATTATAGATTGGTAATAAGCTATAAAGGCTGATTAGAAAAAGGCTTGAAAAATATAAACATATTAGAATACAATTTTATGCTAAAGGTAGAATAAAAATATAAATTCAAGGAGATAAAAGATATAAAATGATTGTTAAAGGAATAGTTTTTCATGTATTTTTAAGTGGATAACACTTAATATCAAAAAGATTACTTAAAAATATCAATATTTGTAGTATGCTGAAATTTATAATCTCTGCACTTGTGTATATTTATGATAGTGTTTTCTATGCTAACTTAGAAATGTGAGAAAAACACTTTTTGTTTTCAAAAATCTTTTGGGATTTACCAGGGGAAAAAAAAGACTGAAGGTCACTGCATTCTGAGACAGACACTGCTACTTACTTTGTTACTTTGCATTCTTTATTTCTTTCTTGTCATAATTCTTGATTTTATCAAAGATCAATCACCTAGCTATTGATTTTATTTGCCCTTTCTCATGCATCTAGCTGTGACCATGCAGCCAAGAGTCAGTCAGCGGAGAGAGCAACTCTTGATCTCGGGATTATAAATCTGAGCCCTACATTCAGTGTTGGAGATTATTTAAAAATAAAATGAAGAAGAAGAAGAAGAAGAAGAAGGAGGAGGAGGAGGAGGAGGAGGAGAAGGAGGAGGAGGAGAAGGAGGAGGAGGAGGAGGAAGAAGAAGAAGAAAGAAGGACAAATGGTGTATGCAACTTCTGCACGGTCTCTCTAAAGGAAATTGCTTGCCTGCCACTTTATCTTCATTGCTTCAAACTCTTTAGACTATGATAATCGTTGAATAGTCACTTGGACTCCAAAAAATAAACCACACGTGAGGGAGATCAGGGCCATTGGCCAATAAGCCCCAGACGGCTCACCTCTGACTGAAACATGAGTGAAACGAATGGTCTCTTATTTAAGTCACTATTTGGAGGGTTTTTTATTTATAACATCAATGGACTCTAAATTATGTATATGCTAAGTATAAGAATAAATGGGAAAAAAGAAAAATAAATGGAAAAACAAATAGCTATATTATTTCAGAAGTTGTACAAAACGTCAATACAGCTTAGTGAGTAAATATCGTACTGAATTTTACCGAGCATAATGAGCTTGGAACCCAGTCCTACCTTTGACATGATAAGGTTGTTTTTCTTTGGACAAGAAATTTTGCTTCTCTAAAGCTATTTCCCAAATAAGGGAAAAGGATCAGATATCCTTACAGTCTTATTACTTAAATTACAGTGCTTTTCTCCTTTTGTAGAAGACCAGGGAAGTTTCAAAAGACGTTGTTATTTAAACTGGGCCTTGAACAGTAATTAACGAATGCCCCCTAGGAGATCTGAATCACAAAATAAAAGTATAAATCTCCTGGTGTCTTCTAATAATATACATAGGGTAGAATAAATGGAGTTCACAGGATAATCACATTCTTAGAGCAGAGATATGTTTATTGAATACAGCAGCTCAGACGGAAATGCAATGGTTGCTTAAAAGATTACTAATAATATCTAACCTATTCTTATATTTAAATGATCTTATAATTCTAACTCTTAGCAGACTTCAGTACATGAGACAAATAATGCTAGCCTGACATGGATCATGGAAGTGATTAAGGTGATAACATTCTGTTAGAAACAAATAAGATCTTGGCAGTTTGCAGTTGAATATGAGAAAATTACGAATAAGAGTACTAGAAAATGAGAAGAATGATTTGCAAGTTAATTTAAACATAGATACAATGTTAGTGGGGTTTATAATGAAAGTGTATTAGCTCTTTTAATTTTTAAATGATTTAAATTATGTAACACAATGAATTATTAAGCAACCTGATGTCTGAAATCATTTATAATTTGTGTCAACCACTAGTAAAAAAAAAAGCAAGTTTTACAAAAATGTTGTAAGTACCTATGATGTACACTGATTCTTCATTAGGTACTGTAACATGTGCTCTTATTTAAATTTTAAAATAACACTATTAGATTATTTTCTATGTCATTAGAGATGATTAAACTGAAAATCAGAGAGCTATATAACTCCTTAACATTTCAAAGCTATTAAGTTCTAGCGGCAAGTTGGTTTTTTTTGTTTGTTTGTTTTTTGGTTTTGTTTTTTTGTCTGTTTTTTTTTTTTTTTAACCCAGGCTCTACTGAATTCTAAAGTTCATGTTTTTCCATTATAGCAAATTCTTTTACCCAGAACTATCTTCTTTCAACTTCTGTCCATTCTTATTTTTTCCATATCAACTTTATTCAGGAAACCGTAAACTGTACCTAATTTAAAAATACAATTTGAGGGGCTCCTGCAGCCATATACCATCAATAAACATATCTTTCCATCCTTCTTAAGACTCTTCATAGTCCTCTATGGTCCACAATGCCCTCCTCACCCCTGGCTGCAAGAAAGAGTGACCTGCCTCTGCCACCGTATGTTAACTTTTGTTTTATATAAATGGAATCCTACAGTATATGCTTTTGTGTTTCTTTGTCTTCTTTCAGTCAGCATAATGATTCTGAGATTCATCTACACTGTTGTGTGTCTCAGAGCTATTCCCTTTTATTGCTGAGAAGTATTAAGTTGTATGGATGTATCATATGTTATTTTTTCAGCCAACTGCTGATGGACATTTAGATTTTCACATTTTTGTATTTTTTGTATATTATAAAGTTTTTGTACATACTCCTGTACAAGACTCATGTGGGTGTATGGTTTCATTTCTCTTGGAGAAACCATTAGAATGAGGAATGGCTGGGTCCTGCGGTATGTATATACTTAAGTTTTTAAGAAACTGACAAAGGATTTTCCAAAGTGGTTGTGCATTTCACATTTTCACCAGCAGTGCATTACAGTCCAGCTCTGCTACATCTCATCAACACTTGCTATGGTTGCTCCCTTTAGTTTTAGTCATTCTATTAGATATGCTGTGGTATCTCACTGTGGTTTTAATTTTTAATTTGGTGAAAGTTATATGAGGTTGAACATATTGTCCCAGAATTACTGGCCATCTTGTACGCCTTTTAATCAAATAATTTACTAGTTTCAGTGGTTTTTGACTTACTTTTGTCAAATATTTATCTTTTACATCCTTTGTCAGATATATGTATTATGAATATTTTCTACCAACCTAAAACTTATTGATTTCTTAGTGATGAATACTGAAGAACAAACATTTCTAATGTGGATAAATCTGAATTTTGTTATTTGGCTCTTGTATGTTTCATGCTTTTGTTGTAGTCTCTGAAATCTCTGCCTATCCAAATATGTCAAGATTTTCTTCTAGGCCTTTCTCTAAGATTTTCAGTGTTTATTTGTTTTTTACATTTTGTTCTCTGATATATTTCAAATTAACTTTTTATGTATGCTTGCATTGATTTTTATTGTTGTCATAACAAAATAACACACAGTTTGTGGCTTAAACAATATAACTATGTCATCTTAAAGTTCTGGACGTCAGAAATCCCAAATACTCCACCAAAAAACTGCAGCAACTGATAAATGAATTCAGCAAAATTGCAGGATACAAAATCAACGTACAGAAATCGGTTGCATTTCTATACACCAATTAAAAAGCAGCAGAAAGAGAAATCAAGGAAATGTTCCCATTTACAATTGCACCAAAAACCAAAAGATACTTAGCAATAAACCTAACCAAAGAGGTAAAAGATGTGTATGCTGAAAACTATAGAAAGCTTATGAAAGAAAGTGAAGAAGACACAAAGAAATGGAAAAACATTCCATGCTCATGGATTGGAAGAAAAAATAGTGTTAAGATGTCTGTACTATTCAAAGAACTCTACACATTCAATGCAGTCCCTATCAAAATAACACCAGCATTCTTCACAGAGCTAGAACAAACAATTCTAAAATTTGTATGGACCAGAAAAGACCCCAAATGGCCAAAGTAATGATAAAAAAGAAAACCAAAGCTGGAGGCATCACAATTCCAGACTTCAAGCTGTATTGCAAAGCTGTAATTTTCAAGACAGTGCAGTATTGGCACAAAAAAACAGACACAGATCAATAGAACAGAATAGGGAACCCAGAAATGGACTACAAATGTATGGCCAACTAATCTTCGACAAAATGGGAAAGAATATCCAATGGAAAAAAGACAGTGTCTTCAGCAAATGATGTTGGAAAAACCCCACAGTGACATGCAGAAGAATGAATCTGGACCACTTCTTACACTATACATAAAAATAAACTCAAAATGGATGAAAGACCTAAACATAGGACAGGAAACCATCAAATTCCAAGAGGAGAAAACAGGCAACACATCTTTGACCTCAGCCACAGCAACTTCATACTAAGTCTCCAGAGGCATGGGAAACAAAAGTAAAAATGAACTCTTGGGACCTCATCACGATAAAAAGCTTCTGTAAAGTGAGGAAACAATCAACAGAACTAAAAGACAACCTACGGAAAGGGAGAAGATATTTGCAAATAACATACCTGATAAAGGGTTAGTATCCAAAATATATAAAGAACTTAACAAACCGAACACCCAAAAAACAAATAACCTTAAATACAGAGAACAAACTGAAGTTTGATGGAAGCATGTTGGGGGTGGGGGATGGGCATTAAGAAGGGCATTTGTTGAGATGAGCACTGGGCGTTATATGTAAGTGACAGATCACTAAATTCTACTCCTGAAACCACTGTTGCACTATATGTTGACTAACCTGAATTTAAATTAAAAAACAAAATAAATTAAAAATCTTAATTAAAAAAAAAAGGAGGAGGAGGAGGAGGAAGAGAATCCCCTCAGAAGAGTCCCATGTCTCTTAAGAACAAGTCTGCTTAGTATCCCTGACATGCTTGGTCACTGACTGGGAGCTAATGAACAATGGCTTTCAGGATGCGTCAGCTGGGGCTCATTGTCAACTTTGCTTCCTGTAGTTGGAAGAATTCAAGGCACATCTTGTGGCTCCATAGTTCGACCTCAACTCTCTACATATCTATTGTTTCTTTTAAATAAACCCTTATTTTTAGAACAAATTTAGATTTACACAAAAATTAAAACGATAATATAGAGTTCTCATACACTCCACACCCAATTTCCTCTAATGTTAACATCTTACACTAGTGTGGTATACAATGACTAAAATTGATAAACCAAATAGTGATACATGAGTAATAATTAAAGGCCATGCTTTATTAAGATTCCCTTAGTTTTCACCTAATATCCTTTTACTGTTCCAGGATTCCACCTAGAACAGCTCATTATATTTAGTCACCAAGTCTTAATCAGTTCCTCTTGCATTTGCTATGCAAACCAAAATCACATGAAGCTCCTCCAAGGTTCCTGTGATAAATTAGTCTCTCTTGCTTCCATTCTTTACCTCCTGGACCCAAGCACAAGTAAAGTTTAATATTTACTCCTAATGCTGGATTATTAGGAATAATAATGAGAAATAATAATTTAATTATTATTCTTATTCTTTGTAAGAAAATAATGGGAAAGAATGGTATTCTAACATTTAAAAATCCATTGCACCAATGTAGGTGCTACACACATACTTCACCAAGTTCAAATAAGGATCCAGGGAGTAATGTGTATAGAGTCTTACAAAGCCCCAGTCTCGTATTTTCATTGGTGATAGAGTGGGGATGATCCCATGCTATCTTAGTCCTCCAAGTTTCTTTTATGAGTGATTGTGTGACTCAAGTTTAGCAAATGTGATATAATAAAAAGATATTGGGTAAGGTTGCCAAAAAATGTATATAATGTACAAACTCATATGACATCTCATTTGGCTCTTTATCCTTTGCCAAACTCCATGATTCTAATGTGAAATATCAGAAATGCTTCTGATTAGTAAAGATGCAGATGCTATCTTATCATGTGTGGATGAAAGCCCTAAAAGCTAACTGGAATAAGAAAATAAAAGGAACAAATTCCTTTTTTTGTATTTTTGTTGCTTGTACAAAGCCCCAGATGGCCTACCTGCAGAATTTTTGTGTTAAACAAACAACTTTCTAACTTATTTTTTCAGTACTAGCCAGTTATTTGATTATTCTGTTCAAATACAATCCTAGTTGATATCATAGATTAAATTTTTAACATAGAGTCTGGTACAGATACTCTTTCTTTAGTAGATATTATTATGAAGACATCTACCAGTTCAGAAAATTAAAACTACTATACCAAATATAAACATGCAAAATATAATAAAACTTGTTTTCTCTTAATATAAATTTACATTATTAAATATTCTGCACAAAATGAACAAGGTGGGTAATTAGCCACTTCCATGATAGACATTACTAAAAGAGAAAGCTACTCTCTTAAGGATAATACGGGCTCACAGGGCAAAATACAACATAACTGAAGAACAGAAGTACTTCAAAAGAAAAACACAAAGTGGATAATATTTATCATCTGAAGAAGAATTATTGAAGCAGTGAACAAATAATTTAAAATAAGTGTAAGTATATTTAATCAAGAAAAGGAATATATTAACATGTTAGATACTAATGAAATGAAGAAGACAAATAGAGAAAAAAAACAGTGGAACAGAAACAGCTGAAGAATGAATTTATGAGTTAAATGATTATATGGGGTAAATTTCACAAAAAATGTTGGAATAAAGAATACAAAAGAAAAGTTAAATATAAATAAAAGAAGCATAAATATCCAAATATTATAGATATCTTAAAGAGAAATAAAAAATTGAAAGGATGATAAAAACAATAAAATTTAATTTTTTTTTAAAAATAGAAAGGAGAAAATAATATAGTAATAATGGAGTCAAAATTTCCCAGATTCAAATAAATCTGAAGACCTAAAACTAAACTATTTATAGACCCCCTGTTAGGTGAGAGAAAGAAAAAATTAACTTAAATATATAGTAATATTTTAGCATATTGGTTATAAATAGAAAATTCCAAACTTCTTAATAAAGTTAACTGATCATGAGTAAGAACATTTGTCAAATATAAAATCAACAAAGAATTAGTACTTAGACTATCCACGGATTTCCTTCAAAACAACAAGAATAAAACAGCAAACACAATTGAAAATCAGGTGAAAGATATGACCAAGATACTTACTGAGGAAGGTACCTGAAAGTCTTATGAGAATATGAAGGAGTGCTTAAAATTTTAATAATCATAAAAATGCAAATCGAAACAAAAATGAGAAATCACTTTACATACATGCCTTATAATGGTAAAAAATTAAAAGCTGAAAATATTATTTTTTGGGAAAAAGTGGGAGTATTGAAACTACCATGGATTATAGGTGGGAGGTATAGACTGGCCATCTGGAGTGCCAACTAGTACTATTTTGTAAGATAGCTTGTGACGTAGCATTTTGGCTTTTGAGTAAATGCCCCAAAGGCAAATATATTCAACAATATTCAATGAAGAATTATTTATAGTTGGGGACTTAAAAAAAAGGGTCAGTATTACCAATTAAGAGCAGAAAGGTAAAATAATATGGATAAATATTATAGAATATAATGGACAATTAGAAGAAATAGATTAGATGTGTGTATAACAATGTAGGTGAATAGGGCACCTGGGTGGCTCAGTCGGTTGAGCGTCCGACTTCGGCTCAGGTCATGATCTCAAGGTTAGTGACTTTGAGCCCAGCGTTGGGCTCTGTGCTGACAGCTCAGAGCCTGGAGACTGCTTTGGATTCTGTCTCCCTCTATTTCTGCCCCTCCTCCCCCATTCACACTCTGTCCTCTCTCAAAAATAAATAAAATATATTTAAAAAAATGCAGGTGAACAGAATTTTTTAACATAATATTAAGTTGGGGAAAAAATGAAAATGATATATCATTTGCCAGAATAAATGCCTACGAATAGGACACAAGACACAATTTACAAGAATGCACACAAAATAAAAAATTGATAATAAATATATCAGAATAACTGCCATAAAGAAACAGAAGGAAAATAGAAATAGGGGACAGAGACAAAAAGGCATAGGTAAACAAAATAAGAACACAGCCATTGCTCAGACCAATGTTCATAATACACCATGATTTGAGGAGGAGGATTAATTCAACTTTGTGCACTTGAAATTGAAGGCAAAAAAAGAAGAAAAAGAGCCAAGATACTCCCTACTTTGACTAAGTGATTATACAAAGCTTTACTTTTAAGCAATCAGAGTTAAAATACATATTTTTAAAACACTTAAAGCTTATATAATATTTAACAATCATATTTCAATTCATTTTATCACTTCTTATTTAGACCTTGGCTATGGGTAAAGCTACTTATTTATGCAAGTGTTTTGGGTGCTGTGAAGATTAAGCAATGCAGATAAAACACTTAGCAACCAAACAGAATAAACATTCAAAAATATCGGATATATAAATAAAATAGAATGGGGCATTAGGACAGTAAAAATAAGCTAAATTTAATTTTTTTTTAATTTTCCCTCAAAACATGGATAGTATGATCTCTTCATCCATATTTTACCATTTAAGTGTGTGACTAGTTCCAAAAGACAAACCTCCATTAGAAAGGGTATAGATGAAATTATAAGAATGAAACTTCCCATCTGTGTTCATTGGGTCTCATTTAATGTAAACGGTTATTTCAATTCTCTGAGTCATAATATGCTCCTAAAAATCAGCTCTTTAAACAAAACACCTAGTGAATTTTTTAAGCGATGGTACAGTTTGATGGATATTGCTTACATGCTTTTTTTTTTTTTTTTTTTTTTGGTCTTGTTTTGGTTTGGTTTTCTTCTACAATCACTAAAGTTTATATCTTAAAACAGTTTGCTTTGTATTTTCATGCAGTATTTCTTCTGAAATCATTAATAGGGATTAACAATTAAATATGAGAGACAGTGGATATATCTAAACTTCACAGTTAAGAAAAAGAATAGGCCTTAAGAAAAAGTTTGGAAAGGCATACAAAGATTATTATATTGTAAGTTGCTACACTCAAGGACTAAACACAACTGAAGCATTTGAGTAACTTCCAGTTTTGACCCTAACTATCTAAATATGATGATTACTCATTTCTCATACAACACTTCAGCAGTTCTGGCCTTTGTGAGAATATATTTTCTACAAATTGCTAGGAGCAAATTTTTTTAGGTGCAAATATTGTGTGCACTGTTATTCTTGATAAACTCCCAGAAATCTAGCTTGGTCTACTACCAGTTGATTCTGGAACTCAAAATGCATTGAACAAGCAGATGTCAAATGTTCTCAGGCAAAAATTTGTGACAGATAACATTCTCACATACCCTTTAGGAATTCCCTCCTCTTACATTCATTCACATCTCTCTCTCTCTCTCTCTCGCTATATATATATATATATATATATATATATATATATATATATATATATCTCACTCTGTAGCCAGCCATAACTTGACATCATACTATTTCCTAAAATAATGTTCTCAAAGTATAGTGTTAAAAACCCCATACAAGAATGACTTCTGGTTTATTAAAAATTCAGATCCTGGACTCCATAACAGACCTTATAATAAATAGTAACCGTATTCTATAAGATGTGAATATTTTTAAAAAAGTATCTCAGTTGCTATTATATACACTACATTGAGATTTTGCTCTAAGCAGTCAGGGCTAGTGACTGCAGAGAGTCCTCGAACGCATGAAGATCTCAAGGCACAATGCACCAAAATATAGCAGATACTATTTAAGAGTAAATTAGAAGAATTTGACTAGTCACTATATTACTATTAAAGAACAAAAGTTAATACTATTCACTGAAGAATTAAACTAACAATCATGAAAGATTAAATGGTTTGACACATTGTCAGAGTACCTGAATTTGTATTCATTCAATTGAAAATAAACTTAATTGAGCAGTTAATGATTACTTTACTCTGTCCCCTACAGCAAAGGAATATTCTCCTCAGCAAGAATAAAGTGGCTCTATACAGAATCCATATGTAAAATGAATACTTCAAAATAAAATCTATCCCTTTTAAAGAAGATTTAGAAAATGAGTGGTCAGAGAAGTTGGGGCTACACTCCTGAACTTTTTATGGAAGAGAGGTCAAAGTGGGATTTCTTGAGTACATTTTATCTTAAATGTTAGATAGGCAGAAGCTGTCTCACAAAGATCAGAAATTTCTACTTTTAATTAATTTTTGGTAACTTTGAAGTTTGTTTTAAATAATTAATCCATTTAAAATAATAGCTTTATGTCAACTGACACTTTTTTTTGTCTTTTTAAAAAAATTATTGTGATATAATTGACATATAACATTGTGTATGTTTATGGTGTACAACATATTGATTTCATCAGGGGCATATATTGTGAATGACTCCAGTGTAGCTTTACCTTATACTTTTCATCAACTCACATAATTACCATTTCTTTTTTGTGTTGAGAACATTTTTGGGGGGGTATTTCTATGTATTTTTTTTAATTTATATCCAAGTTAGTTAACATGTAGTGCAACAATTATTTCAGGAGTACATTCCTTAATGCTCCTAACCCATTTAGCCCATCCTCCCTCCCACAACCCCTCCAGTAACCCTGTTTGTTCTCCATATTTAAAAGTCTATGTTTTGTCCCCCTCTGTTTTCATATTATTTTTGCTTCCCTTCCCTTATGTTCATCTGTTTTTTATCTTAAAGTCCTCATATGAGTGAAGTCATATGATATTTGTCTTTAACTGCCTAATTTTTCACTTACCATAATACCCTTTAGTTCCATCCATGTAGTTGCAAATGGCAAGATTCCATTCATTTTGATTGCCAAGTAATACTCCACTGTATGTATGTATGTGTATGTGTGTATATGTGTGTGTGTGTGTGTGTGTGTGTGTGTGTGTGTGTGTATACATACCACAACTTTCTTTAACCATTCAACCATCAATGGGCATTTGGGCTCTTTCCAAACTTTTACTATTTTTGATAGTGCTGCTATAAACACTGGGGTGCATGTGTCCCTTCGAAACAGCATATCCGTATCCCTTGGAGAAATACCTAGCAGACGTAGTAGTGCAATTGTTGGGTCATAGGGTAGTTCTATTTATAACTTTTTGAGGAACCTCCATACTGTTTTCCAGAGTTGCACCACCTGCATTGCCACCAGCAGTGCAAAAGAGATCATCTTTCCCCGCATCCTCATCAACATGTTGTTGCCTGACTTGTTAATGTTAGCCATTTCTGAAAGGTGTGAGGCGGTATCTCATTGTGGTTTTGATTTGTATTTCCCTAATGATCAGTGATGTTGAGCATTTTTTCAGGTGTCGGTTGGCCATCTGGACTTTGTTCAGAGAAGTGTCTATTCATGTCTTTTCCCCATTTCTTCACTGGATTATTTGGTTTTGAGGTGGTTACTTTGATAAGTTCTTTATAGATTTTGGGTACTAACCCTTTATCTGATAGGTCATTTGCAAATATCTTCTCCCATTCCATCGGTTGCCTTTTAGCTTTGCTGATCATTTCCCTCACTGGGCAGAAGCTTTTTATTTTGATGGGGTCCCAACAGTTCATTTTTGTGTCCTTTTCCTCCAGAGAATTATTGAGTAAGAAGTTGCTATGGTCAAGATCAAAGAGGTTTTTTCCTGCTTTCTCCTTGAGGATTTTGATGGCTTCCTGTCTTACATTTAAGTCATCCATTTTGAGTTTATTTTTGTGTATGGTATAAGAAAGTGGTCCAAGTTCATTTTTCTGCATGTCACTGTCCAGTTTTCCCAGCACCACTTGAAGAGACTCTTTATTCCATTGGATATTCTTTCCTGCTTTGTCAAAGATTAGTTGGCCATACGCTTGTGGGTCCATTTCTGGGTTCTGTATTCTGCTCCATTGATCTGAGTGTCTGTTTTTGTGCCAGTACCATACTGTCTTGATGATTAAAGCTTTGTAATACATCTTGAAGCCTGGGATTATTCTGCCTCCTGCTTTGGTTTTCTTTTTCAAGATTGCTTTGGCTATCCGGGGTCTTTTGTGGTTCCATACAAATTTTAGGATGGTTTGTTCTAGCTCTGTGAAGAATGCTGACATTATTTTGATAGGGATTACATTTGAATATGTAGATTGCTTTGGGTAGTATTGACTTTTTAACAATATTTTTCTTCCTATCCAGGAGCATGGAATCTTTTTCCATTCTTTTGTGTCTTCTTCAATTTTTTTCATAAGCTTTCTATAATTTTCAGTATACAGATTTTCCAACTATTTGGTTAGATTTATTCCTAGGTATTTTGTGGTTTTTGGTGCAACTGTAAATGGGATCAATTCCTTGGTTTCTCTTTCTTTTGCTTCATTATTAGTGTATAGGAATGCAACCGATTTCTGGACAATGATTTTATATACTGCCACTTGGCTGAATTGATGGATCAGTTCTAGCAGTTTTTGGGTGGAATCTTTTGAGTTTTCCATATAGAGTATCATGTCATCTGCAAAGAGTCAAAGTTTGACCTCTTCCTGGCCAATTTAAATGCCTTTTATTTCTTTGTGTCGTCTGATTGCTGAGGCTAAGATTTCCAATACTATATTGAATAACAGTGGTGAGAGTGGACATCCGTGTCTTATTCCTGACCTTAGGGGGAAAGCTCTCATTTTTTCCCCACTGAGGATGATATTAGTGTTGGGTGTTTCATAAATGGCTTTAATGATCTTGAGGAATGATCCTTTTATACCTATTTTCTTAAGGGTTTTTATCAAGAAAGGATGCTGTATTTTGTCAAATGTTTTCTCTGCATCTACTGAGAGGATCATATGGTTCTTGTCCTTTCTTTTATTGATGTGATGAATCACATGGATTGTTTTGCGGATATTGAACCAGCCCCGCATCCCAGGTATAAATCCCAGTTTGTTGTGGTGAATAATTTTTTTTAAATGTTTTTATTTATTTCTGAGACAGAGAGAGACAGGGCATGAGCAGGGGAGGGGCAGAGAGAGAGGGAGACACAGAATCGGAAGCAGGCTTCAGGCTCTGAGCTGTCAGCACAGAGCCCGACGCGGGGCTCGAACTCACGTACCATGAGATCATGACCTGAGCTGAAGTCGGACGCTCAACCGACTGAGCCACCCAGGCGCCCCGGTGAATAATTTTTTTAATGTGTTATTGGATCTAGTTGGCTAATATCTTGTTGAGGATTTTTGTATTCGTGTTCATTAGGGAAAGTGGTCTATAGTTCTTTTTAGTGGGGTCTTTGGTTTTGGAATGAAGGTAATTCTGACTTCATAGAAAAGCTTGGAAGTTTTCCTTCCATTTCTATTTTTTGGAACAGCTTCAAGAGAATAGGTGTTAACTCTTCCTTAAATGTTTGGTAGAATTCCCCTGGAAAGCCATCGGGACCTGGACTCTTGTTTTTTGGGAGATTTTTGATTACTAATTCACTTTCTGGTTATGGGTCTGTTCAAATTTTCTATTTCTTCCTGTTTCAGTTTTGGTAGTTTATGTTTCCAGGAATTTGTCCATGTCTTCCAGAGTGCCCATTTTATTGGCATATAATTGCTCATAATATTCTCTTATTACTGTTAGTATTTCTGCTGTGTTGGCTGTGATCTCTCCTCTTCCTTCTTGATTTTATTTATTTGGATCCTTTCCTTTTTCTTTTTGATCAAACTTGCTATGGGTTTATCAATTTTGTTAATTCTTTCAAAGAACTAGCTCCTGGTTTCAGTGATCTGTTTTTTGTTGTTTTTTTGTTTTGTTTTGTTTTTGTTTTTGATAACACTGATTTCTGCTCTAATCATTATTATTTCCTGTCTTCTGCTGGTTTTGGATTTTATTTGTTGTTCTTTTTCCAGCTCTTTAAGGTATAAGGTTAGGTTGTATATCTGAGACCTTTCTTCCTTCTTTAGGAAGGCCTGGATTGCTATCTATATACTTCCCTCTTATGACTGCCTTTGCCATGTCCCAGAGGTTTTGGGCTGTGGTGTTATCACTTTCATTGGCTTCCATGTACTTTTTAATTTCCTCTTTAACTTCTTGGTTAGCCCATTCATTCTTTAGTAGGATGTTCTTTAGTCTCCAAGTATTTGTTATCTTTCCAAATATTTTCTTGTGGTTGATTTCAAGTTTCATTGCGCTGTGGTCTGAAAATATGCATGGTATGATCTCGAACTCTTTGTACTTGTTGAGGGTTTATTTGTGTCCCAGTATGTGATCTATTCTGGGGAACGTTCCATGTGCACTTGAGAAGAATGTATATTCTGCTGCTTTAGGATGAAATGTTCTGAATATATCCATTAGTCCTTCTGATCCAGTCAACTGACAATTGTTTTAAGTCTGACTACCTTGTTTTGACAAGCCCTCTTCTCGATCAACATTTACTCACAAAATCAGAGCTGATTCTTACTACATTCCTAGGTGAAAATAAGCAAATTAAAAAAAAAAAAAATACAACAGATACTATGGATTAGTCAAAGAAAACCCAAATAGCTCAACATATTTATATATGTTGCATTTGTGCACATATGTGTGTGTCATATGCTGTTTTAATGTGTCAACTTGACAAAGATGAACTGTATTATTTTTTCTAGATTTACTTTTCTTATATGTTTCTGGGTAGGGGAGGCCACAAAGAGAATTCTTGGAGATCTGGAAAGCAAAAGGGACGCAGCAGCCATTTTGTAGCAGAAATACACATTGTTGCTGATTAGCAGATTCACCTTATTAGTGTAAAGGGGAAGCTGGGCATGTAATAGCACTCCCTTCTCAAGATCAACCATCAGCTTCTCTCATTCCTCGACCAGGTGTGTTTATCTTTGTGACAAAGGGCCCTAGCATATACAGAATACTCTTGTACCAGACTTGAGTCCCACTGGGGCTCCAGCTCATGCTTGTGGGTTCCAGGCTGCCCTTGATTTTTTCCATTTGCATCCAACTTCCTTTCCTGACTACCTACGGACTCTGAGCTCTGGCATGAGATGTGGGGTTAACAGTAAGACCAATTTCCTGTAACAAATGCATTAACATATATGTGTATTTATAGCTCCTACTGGTTCTGCTCCTCTGGTTGGATCCTAAGTGATAAGTATATGTGCATGTGTTCTCACAACTATCTTATGAAATAATTTCCTGTTTTATCCCCATTTGGAGAGGAGGATCAAAAAACTTGCATAAGGATGCATGGCAAGTAAGTAATGCAGTCAGGATCAGAACCAGTAATATAAGCTTTATTTTTAAAAAAAGAAAAAAAATTGACATTTGTCACAGTAACCCACTTAAGTATAACCTAGTAATACATAGTAGGTACTCTCAAGATGTAATTTTTCCCTTTTGAGGAGACTTTCCACACCAAAATGTCTCAACTAACAGTGCAAGAATCCTTATGAACTGTATAGAGTATGCATTCACTAAACTTGCACATAATGAACAAGAAACACAGTCAATGTTTTGTTTTTGTTATCATTGTACTGCTCTCTCAAGGTGAACCAAAAATGAATGATTAATCACCTGGTTATATTTGGCTTTATTTATGGAATCTCACACAATCAATAATTTATTGCTCTCTGGAAAAAGTAACTCACAGACACTGAAAATGTAATGTTCTTTCCTTCCAGAAATAAAGAGAACATGTACTTGATTTTTTGGAGATAACACGGTAGCGGATGAGTGTGAATTTGACACTGACTATGAAACCACCTAATCTTAAGTGGCAGAAAAGTAGCAGTAACATTTTGGGAGTTTTTGTTTTTACCCATTCAAACACAAAAAGCTCATTTCTAACTAACATATAAAATAAATTCAATGAATGGTATCCATTAACTAGCAGTGACAGTACTGTTTTTATTTTTTTATTGTTTGTTCTCTTTTTTTAATTAGAATTTAACTTGCCTAGAAATAATGGAAATAAAGTATTTAACATGGCCATTGACTCTAATTGTTCTCATGTTCCATCATGTTGATTTTTTTCTTAGGCCAATTTAACAAGGACAAGTTTATGGCATTTTTTACTCATTCTTTTTGGTTTCTTATTTCATTGTCGGAGAATCATTTAAAATAAAGGAAAAATGGGTATTTTAGCCTGATGAAGGCAAGTAAGTAGTATCATATGTGGCATGTTGTACAAAAGGAAAGCTGAGAGATCAGGCAGAATGCAAGGCATATAATCTAAATGTCTCACAACAGCAAACAATACACGACAATTTCACACATTGGGGCACCTAAGTTAAATTAACTTGGGTTCCATGATTCTGTCCAGAGACACCCTGGCAGGGGTAAGATACAGCTGGTCATGCAATATTTCCCCAGAAAATTCTCCGTATGTGCTAAAGACAGGGAATCAAGAAGAATGGGTTTAGGAGAGAGAGAGGGAGAGAGAGAAGGGTAGTGGGGAGAGTGAAAAGGAATGTTCATTGGAAAACTTCATTCAGACTTCATTTTCAGGACTCTATTCAGACTCTTGTCTATTTCTGTGCCAGATTGCTAGCCATAGTGAGACCTAAACACAATCCTGCAGCTAACTGTGATAATGATGGCTCTCTCACTAGCAAAACCAGGAGGATAAAATCTGTGGGGCCTATATCACAGCTTGTTTCACTACTTCCTTCTCCAACTTCACAAATCCCACTTTCACAACTTCAACCCACTATTTCAAGGAGTGACTTCGTGTGGAATGGGTCCTACTTGCCTTATAAGCTATTATATCCCCATAGCCTGGCACATGGGAGGAATAATTATTTACTTACTGAAAAAGTTATTTTTTTAATTAACGAATGAGTTAATCAAAAAAGGATTATGTATTTTATTGTTTGTTTCAGAAAGGGTGGATCTACATTTAAACTTTGCATCTGAATTCATCTTTTTTTTTTCAAATTAAATGCCTGCTTTCACACTTCACTATAATCCTAAAAGGAGGCACATTAGAATTTGTTTTCAGTTACTGATAACAATTATAGATTAACACTAAGCAGTGGCAGAGGTCCAAACAGCTACATCAAAAAGATATATGAAGGTGGAGAAAGTATTGTCCATTTTAGTACCAATGATAGCATGCTCTACCCTTATAAAGACAAAAAAAAAAAAAAAAAAAACCAAGAAAAAAGAAAGAGAACTTCTTGGCATTAAAAATAAACTTACTTTCATGTTAAAATGTTTAAAAGTAAAACAATAATGTGGGTAAATGGAAGATAGTAATGATTTATTTCCAATGATTTTGGCAGTTGTTGATGGTCTTAATTATATAGTTATTTTCCATTTTGTGCTATATTAATGAACTTATGATATTTTAATTGTAATTTTTTTCCTAGTTAACTTTTGTCCTCTGATATGTGTCTGCTAGTCTGTGAGATGATATATCTCAGAACAGCATGCCTAAATGCCACCTGTAAAAACAGCAGGAAAGCAATATAGTGAGGAACAAAACAGCAGGTAAGATACTGTTTGTGTAAGTGCCAGCTACTTATTTGTTAAAGCTAATGAGGTGTAAAAGGTAATGCGACTTATCCTCATCTTGTCCAGAATCTGGAGGCAAGTTGAGAAGTAAGTCCCAAGAGTAAAGGATGGAAAATTGCCTAGAATGAATAAAATCAATGGACAACAGGAAATAATGACATTTATGTCCTGACTTTACAATAACCAGGTGCCAAGTTAGTAGAAGAGATTTTGGCCATATGTGATTAAAGGAGTTTATTCTCTTAAGTTTTATTTTAATGCCTATCAATGCTGAAGAGAGATCTAGATGGATGTGTGAAGTTTCTCTTTTTTTTTTTTTAATTTTTTAATGTTTATTTATGAGACGAGGAGGAGAGGAGCAGAAAGAGAGGGAGACACAGAATCTGAAGCAGGCTGCAAGGCTCCAGGCTCTGAGATGTCAGCACCAAGCCCAACGTGGGGATCAAACTCACAAACTGTAAGATCATGACCTGAGCCGAAGTCAGATGCTTAACCAACTGAGCCAACCAGGTGCCCCTGAAGTTTCTCTTTGAAGCAGAGCAGTGAGGAGTGCAATGTGATGGTTCCATCTTCAGAAATTAAAACGCCAAAGTAAAGTGAGGTCTTATCTCATTTCTTATCATCAGCTAAATCAGGAGACATTGTGAGATCAAGTCCTAAATATTTTTTTTTAAATTCTTTTGGTAATATTAGAAATTATCTCTTTTTGCTCCAGTAAGATACATCTGTGCTTACTCTTCATAAAATCAAACTCTATTAATACATATTAAGGTAACAGAGATAATACTAAAAAAAGAATGGTGTGTGCAAATTTATAATTCTCTGTATATCACCTACTCACTATTGGGGATTTCATAAAAGAGTCTTAAAGACAAAATGGTTTGAAAATTCAAACCTCTGTTGATAGACATTTTTTTCTTTAATTCTCCTTTTGTAGCTCATAATTCTCAAATTTTGGCATACATTTACACTATGGAAGTTGTATATATAAAACCACGTATACTTTGAATGGTTTGAAATGCTTTACTTTGGCCCACATGCAAACTCTTTGGCCTAATTCCATCTAAAATGCTATCTAGGGATATCTGGGTGGCTCAGTCTGTGAGGGTCTGACTCTTGATTTTGCCTCAGGTCATGATCACAGTTTGTGGGTTCGAGACCCATGTCCGGTTCCACACCAGCAGTGTGGAGCCTGCTTGGGATTCTCTCTCTGCCCCTCCCCTGCCAGCACTCTCTCAAAATAAATAAGTAAACCTCAAAAAAAATAAAAATAAAAATAAAACACTAAAATCCATCCTAGGTTGTGTGAATCTGGGAACAAAAATTTAAGAATTTTACAAAATCCCTAAACCTTTACAATGCTTTCTCACTTTTGTAATTCTAGAAATTATGGACTTGGCTTACATGATTTTAAGCAATGCCTTTGAAATTCCAAAATCCATACAACAGGCCATTGAAGGCTGAAGGAACACACAAACAGACTTTCTCTTTTGAGGAAACCTCAGGTCTGTTTTTAAGGCCTTTCAACTGACTGAAACAATTACCCCCACCCCCCCACCCCCAGATAACTGGGGACTACAATCTAGCGAAAGTGACACATGAACTAATGCAACTGTTATTTCCTGCAATAGTAGAATAAATTATATTTTTTCCAAGGAACAAGTAAATGATATGGATGACTTGTTTTATAGAGCATGTAGAATGGAAACCATACTTTGTTTTTCCCATGTTTTTGGAATAATCATTTGTTCTTTGGAGGACCATGGAGTGTACTTACATTTTTATTACAAGTTTTAGCTTGTATCACAGAAAATTTCAAGCATATATTATAATGCAGACAACAATACAATAAAGCTCAATGTAGCCATAATCCAACTTCAGCAATTATCAACATTCTGCTAGTCTTAATATACTTATACATATATGTACTCCTGCCTGGATTTGATTCTCAATCTAAGGAAAGTATGAGGAAATTTACCTGGTTGAGAGAATAGCCGAGTTACGTTTTTCATTTCAATCCAGATGATAACCCTTGTGAGTACAAGATGGTCAGAATAAACTGCACTACTGTTTTCTTTCTATTTTAACTTTTTCCCCCCTGGCAAATGTAGTTGAATTTTATGACACCACCATTTACAGAATGTATGTAATTTTCCTACTGAATAATAATATATTAATAAAATACTAGAGAAAGACAACAGAGAATAATAAGAAACCTAGGTAGATAGTAGGTTTCTTTACCTGTTATTTTTTTAAACAAGGTAATTTAAAAGTATATGAAAATAATCCTTTAATAATATAGCAAAAATAAGGTTAGTGTTTGAAATGGCATTGGAAAGTAAGGTGGGAGACAAGATGAGAAATTTACTTATTTATTCTTTGTAAGTTTTCAGGCTACAGCACAGTTGATGAAATGGTGGAAAGCCACATTGCTTTTAGCCAGTGCTGTATTGCTTTAATGTAAAACTCATGCTCAATTGCCATTTTCCCTCTGAAGATTTAAATGAGCCAATGGATTCTGAAAAATGGCCTGGCAGTGAGTCTAACAAAGTTACGGTGTTAACAGCAGTTGAGATCTCTATTTTGTACCAGAAATAGGTATGTTAGAGTCCATGGAGAAGGGAGGGGAGGGGAAGGGAGAGGCTCCTTAAAATTATTTAGTAACAGAAATGAATGCCACATGATTATTACCCTTGTCTTAGGGAAATATGCATGATAATGTATTCATTATTGATTCTTTCTCTGTAGGACTCCTGCTTTGGCTCATTGCTCATTTTAAATGGCTCAGTAAGTCACAAGAGTTGTCAGAGCTTCCTCACTTAGCTTTACATCATTTGTTTACTGCATCTGCTCAACAACAGTCTGCTTTATGAATGAGCTCCTATAGATTGTGAGGATTTAATGCATAATGCAGGTGTATATTAAATCTGTTACACATATGTCATGACCACAATGGAATTGTTTGGAGACAACTATAGATAACTGTGCATTATTTTATTTTGTATCCCAAAGGTTTAGCATGGTTCCTAGAACACAATATGTACCCTATGAATGCTTATTGAATGATGGATCTGCAAATGAATGAATGAAATAAAAATACAGAAAAAAAAGCTGATTTTAAAACAAAACTGCACAGTGGCATACACTGGTGTTCTGTGCCTGAAAATCAAAATAATTTACAATGAAACCTCCTCTTCAAGGACTAGCTTGATTCTCATATTCTTCATAGGTCTTACTTGATCACTTCATCAAATGTTATTATATCTCTTGACTAATTAGCTGCCACTTTAGAGTAACTTAGCTGGAGAAAGAAGATAAACAAATGACGCCTTAAATAATCATGTATAAATAGAAAAATAAGACCAATATAATTCTTGGTTTGTACTGTGTTTTACCTTTAAAAAATTCAATATTAATGTTCGTATTCATGTGCATTGAACTTACATCACTACTAACCATGAGTAGAAGTTCCCCAAGCACCTTGTAAACAGGATACACAGCAGGTTCTCACCATGAGGCAAATCTGTTTGAAATATAAAATTTTACAAGACCCCATTTAAAAATTTCCCTGTTTTAGAAAGACTCTTATTTCAATTAAGTATTTTTCTATGCAACAGACACACACTGGAGAGGGGGTAAATATTGAGAAGTTAGCATTTTTCACATTTGAGGGCTAACACTGGAATGACAGCAATCTTTTTTTTTTTTTCAAAAACAAAATAAAAGATACAATAAGTCACATCAATATATTTAAATTTATGTTTTAAAATAGAGTAACTATTAGTTCTCTCACTATTCCTCCAAAATTTTTGTGTTAAAATCCTATATTAATTATTTCTAAAAACGGTGTATTTGTTTTGATACGCGTGAAATATATCTGCATCATGAATTAATCTGAGAAAATTTCACTGGAGTCGTGCCAAAGCCACATTCATTGATTAACCCATTTAATCCACAAATATTTATTGATATTGCTAATTGCTGGGTTTAAATAGCTTTTATTTCTTAACCACCCCTGCACTGCCTTTGGACCAGAGCCCTTTCCTCCGGACCTTACCTGGCCGCGCCCCTTGGAAGAGGAACCGCTGAACTGTGACTCGAGTGGGGAGTAGGGTAGCAAGGCCTCCACCAGAACTGGGGCTTGCTTCTTAGGTGGGGTGCGCCACACGTTTTTATGGAAAACACAGAGAGAAGGAGCCTCGGGGACCCACGACTCCCGGCAGATTCTCCTCCCAGGATTCCCCTGGCATGCCCCTGGAACTCGTGAGATCCCGCGAGATCCACTTCCTCTGGGAAGAGCCGCGAGTGGAAGAACTAGCAGTAACTTGTTACTGATTCCTATTTTCTGAGCCGCCTCTGACGCAACGCGCCTCCAACCCTATCTTTTCCTGCCCCTCCATCAGGTTTCTCCTACTCTCCCTAAACACTGCGTGTCCTACCTTAAGAGCTCCAACTGCTACATTTTCCTTCCTTGGAAACCGCACACTCCACCTACCACCTGGACCACGCCCAGTGGGGACAAAGGGCTTCACCTGTGGTGCCGCCCCTCCCCCAAAAGAAAAGAACAGGGAAGACAAATGGAGGTGAGGGATGGGGTGAACAGGATAAGGAAGAAGTATTGTGTCTTCACTATCTAGCCCTACAAACAGGTCAAGGAATCAGAACCCTGGTGCATGGTAATAGCAGGCAGTTCATGCTGGGACAGGGTGGCAACTCCAGGTCTGGGTCTAAGGCATCATTCTCCACCATCTGAAGGCAAGGGGGACCTGGTGGATGTTGACACAGGTAGAGAAGTTTCTGATGTTGCTCAGGTAGCACAGTCATTAATGAAGGTACATTTCAAATCCAAGGGCCCCAAAAAGTAGCAAATCTTTTTGAGACAGTAAGTACTCTTGATGTTTCCATGTTTCTTGATGTAAATAAGATAAAACATCCAGAATTCTAGGACCTGTAGTAAAAACTTACCTAGAGTGATTTCCACAATAATTGCACTAAACAAAATTGCAAGTTTAAAAATATGAATTTAATGAGATGACTTATCAAGGTTTTCATGAGATCACAACTAAGGTGCTGAAGATTGTAAATTACCATGTGAATTTGCACTTGATTATTCTTTGAGAAATCACAGATGCACCTGCTTTACAAAACCAATGAGATCATAAAACTACAAGTTTTCTAAACGTCTTTCATCTCTAACTCCTCCCTTTAGATACACCCTCATTGCAACTATTTTTGTTTTTGTTTTTGTTTTCCACTCATGATTCTGACTCATCTTCTGTTTAGCCTCTTGTTCTAGCTTTCAGGCAGTTGTCTACATCATATTCTCAGCTACATGGATCTGGTCATATGGGTGCGAGGGGGAAGTGAAGATGCAGCTTTTCCTGTTTATAGATCTTGTAGTCTTTAAAATGAAGAAAAGCAAGATGGGATTAAAGAGAGGCTTTCTCATGATGCAACTTCAGACTGAGAAAATTAAAGTCTGTAGGCTAACATACTTTTCTGCTAATTCTGACAGTGTCGATTCTTCTTGGCATAATACCCACTGTCGTTATGATTACACAGCCTCTGACATTTTGCTTTGTTCCTCCAAACTTGGTATTGACCACGACTACAGAAGATAGAATACTAAATATCCTTCCTCAGGAAGGAAGTAGAACAAGAAAGACTGGAAGAAAATCCCATCCTGCTAAAGACAGAAAATCTTTAAAAGTTATCCTCAGAAGAGGGGTGCCTGGGGGACTCAGTGGGTTGAGCGTCCCACTTCGGCTCAGGTCATGATCTCACAGGCTCAGGTCATGATCTCACAGTTCGTGAGTTCGAGCCCCACATCGGGCTGTGTGCTGACAGCTCAGAGGCTGTAGCCTGCTTCACATTCTGTGTCTCTCGCTCTCTCTCTGCTCCTTCCCTGCTCACATGCTGTCTCTCTCTCTCATTAATTAATTAATTAATTAATTTTAAAGTTATCCTCAGAAGAGAACTTTGGGATAGTTATACTTAATTACAGTAAGTTTATTATGCTTTATAGAAGAATAGATAGACTAAAGAAGTTGCAAGTAGGCCACTATAGCCTGCTTTAGTCCTCAGTTATAGAAGCAGTTTTAAAGGAAGCATTTTTTTTTAATTACTAATACAGAGACGCAGTGCAGTTGAGCCATTGCAAAAGTGGCTATGTTTTTATACAGGTGGGTGACCTGGTTGAGAATCACTGGCTGAATCTGCAGGGTAGCTTCTGGGAATACTTGCCTGGATGAGGGATTCAAATAAAGACACAAAGATTAGATTGTGCTGTGCAAATGCTTAGTCTCCAGCTGAATGTTTCCATTAGGCTTGGTGGGCAACTGAGATATATATGACTTCCTAAAGGATCATAGCCCCACCACAATGAACCATTTAAACAAGGAAGCTTTGTTTTCCTTATACACACAGAAATAACTGACTATTTTTGTCATAATTGTGCTAGTTTCTCATCAGGTGAATATAATAAGGGCTTCTGAAGCATAGCAAGATAACCTACAAGTAGGTAATACTGAGAAAAAGTGAATATGCTCCCCTCCCCCTTTTGCTGATCCCTATGTAAGTCAGGTGGAGTGAAGGAATGTTGAAGGGGTAATTAAGTCTCTAAAACCAGTAATAAACCTTTTAGACCAATCCATATAGAAAATTTCACATTCTCCTCTAACAACTAAATGACACAGGTCTTGAGGATAAAACAGAAGCTTAATAGATAAAGAGTCTAGATGTTGATTAATAAGGAAGCTGTCTGAAATGGGTAACAGATTTCATTTGGAAGTGAGTTTTATCTTTATCTTTTAAAACTAATGGCAGAATTTCTTGCTAGAAATATAGAGGTGCTAGCTACAGTGAATTTACATCCTATTTCTTAATGAAATTTAAACAAAAGGAATAGATAAAACAGGTGAGCTTTTTCTGCTAGATTGCAAATAGAGTTAAGAATGAAAGGAAGGGAAACAGGTGAAAGTACAAGCCACAGAAATAAATCGTGTCATATCTAATTAGTGCAAGTAACTAATTGAAAATTGAACCAGTGCTAGAATAAATCCAGGACCTTTCCTTGTATATCATTAAAACAGTGTAATCAAAATAGCTTTGGGGAGGATTAATAGTCAGAACATTTAATGGTACAGTTTTAAAAATATCAGCATTTGAAAAATCATTTCAAAATAATCAACAGGGATTGAAAGATGCTTCTTTATTTTTGACAGAGAGTAAGAAAGAGAGTGTGAGCGGGGGAGGGGCAGAGAGAGCAGGAGAGACAGAATCCAAAGCAGGTTCCAGGCTCCACGCTGTCAGCACAGAGCCCAATGCAGCGCTCAAACTAAGGAACCTTGAGATCATGACTTGAGCTGAGGTTGAACACTTAACGGACTGAGCCACCCAGGCATCCAGATGTTTATTTCTAATTATTAACACTCCATTACTTCAAATAATGGTAAATAAAGTTAATTCCCATGTTAATAGACATGACTTCTATGGATAAGAATTCTGAGGGGTGCCTGGGTGGCTCAGTCTTTTGAGCGTTGGACTCTTGATTTCAGCTCAGGTCATGATCCCAGGGTTCAGGTCATGATCCCAGGGTCATGATATGGAGCCCCACGTCAGGGTCCACACTGAGCATGGAGTCTGCTTAAGATTCTCTCCCTCTGCCCCTCTCCCCACTCATGTGCTCTCTCTATATAAAATAATTAAAAAAAAAACAATTTTAATTGCCACTAAAATTCAAATAGTATATTTTAGTATTAAACTTAATGGAATACTATAGAAGCATCATCATTATAAGTTCCTTTCTACAATTGGGTTATTGCTTTTAAAATATTCAAGGCAAAACCACACTGTTGTTGCTGTCTGGTTAGAAATCAAGACATACAAAACCTTAAAAAAAAAAAAAAGGATATGATGGCAATCTGGCAACATCTGTCACCCCATGGGTCAATTTGGCTGATGTGACTGGCTAGGCTGGTGTCCCCTTCCTCCCTCGCCACTCCCTGTACATCCTTCCTGAAATTGCAGGCTCGGTTGAAGAGGACCATCTTTCCTGATAGAGGAGAATTGTTCTTTGGTCAAGGGTTTGGGATTAGCTGCACTCTCCCACTAGAACTTTCCAACAGGCTCTCAAGGTCCATTTGTAGTGGAACATAAGATAGTCAAGCTTCCAGGATTCAAGACACATCCAAATGAGGTGCTGCATGTGGCAGTCTGCCGTTCTTTAAATTAAAAGAAAAAAAGAAAAGAAGAGAAAAAAAAAGATGCTCTTGACTGCAAGCCCTGGGATGAATCCAGTTTTCCAGCTTTCACCTGAACTGAACAACACCGAAATGACATATCACAGTGCTGACTGTGAGGTCTCTTTCTTTTATGCCTTTGAAACAAAAATTGTAGAATAGTTATATTTGGAATGGAAATTACAGAAATCAACAAATATAGAAATTATATGTTTATAAAAATTATGGTATATTTCAGTCTTTTGAGTAGTCACAAAAGTGGTGTCTTTTAAAATGACTTTTATTGTTTATTTTTCATAGTACAATATAGTTTTATTTGCTAAAGATTTTCCCAAGCTTGCTTTTAGGGACAGCTTGTGTACAATATATAATTCTAATTTAAGTGTCATATAAAACCATTGTTCTTATTATTAATATTATTATAACAAAACTTATTTGAAAAGTAAGTAAGAACAGATATTTGCTCTTCTTTCTTTATTGTGGTGGGGTTGGAGGAGTTTTTTGTTAGGTGAGATTGCCATAAGCATGAAAATCTTTTTACTCCTTTCTCATCTGTTCTCAGAGAAAATAAGAAGCTCTTTTACTTGTACAGAAGCAAGAAAACAAAGATTAAACAGGAAATAATTAGAAATTCTGAATCAACAGGAAAAAAAATACTTATATTGGAGTAACCAACGTGGATATAATAAAAATTAGTTTCTTGGATAAAATTCTTGTTTAGGAAGCCTTCATTGGATGTTTAGGATGGATGAGACCTATTTCATAAGTCTAACTCCACCCATTTATTTTTCATAAACACAAGCCCAAATTTTAATAAGTTTCCTAATTTTAAGGCCTTTCATCATAACATAGTTTGACTTTACATGTGAGGTAATATATTTGAAATATATGATTGTTTCTGATAAGGATTTATTATCCAAAATGTATAAATAACTCTCACAACTTAATTACAAAACACAACCCAATTAAAAAACAGGCAAATAACTAAAATAGACTTTCTCCAAGTAAGATGTACAAATAGCCAAGAAGCACATGAAAAGATGAAATGACAATCAAAAGCTCAATGAGGTACCATATCATATCCACTATGATGATTATAATCAAAAGGTCCATTGCTGATGGGAAACCAAAATGGTACAACCATAGTCACTGTGGAAAACCGTTTGATAGTTCATCAAATAGTCAAACATAAAATTACCAAATGACTTCCACAATTCCACCATTAAATCTATACTGTGCTCTCCCACAAAAAAATTTAAAATAGATACACAAACAAGTACATGTATATGCATGTTAATAGCATTACTATCCAAAATAGCCAAAAGGTAGAAACAACCTACAAAATCTATCAATGGGTGAATGGATAAACAAAATGTGGTATATACTTGCAATTAAATATTATTCAGCCTTAAAAAGAAACAAAGTACTGATCCATGCTACAATGTGGATGAATCTCCAAAATATTATCCTAAGTGATAAAAGCCAGGCACAAAATGCCATACAGTGTATGATTCAATTTATATGAAATATACAAAAATATAAATCAATAGAGATAAAATACACATTGATGGGTGCTGTGCTTGAGGGTGAGTGGAAAATGAGAGAAACCATGTAATGGTTATGGAGCTTCACTTTGGAATGGTGGATATTTTGGAACTGGATGGAAGTGTCATTATAAGAAACTGCAAATGTGCTAAATGCCACTAAATTGTTGCATATTAAAGAGTTAATTTTATGTCATGTGAATTTTGTTGCAGTAGCATCAGTAAGTAATACTTCCTCTAAATATTTCATCATACTTCAAGAGTATACTAACCTGGTATACTATATATCTGTCTTTTTCTCATTCTGTTTATTGATTGTAATCAATACAATGTCTAAGTACTGAATTTACCTGCCTGACTGAAGTGATGATTGATGTAAATACATGACAGTGTACTGAGTCCATATTTACTAGCGATTACATACATAAAATGTGTGGAATTACTGCCTCTTTAACTGGTGTTAGCCTTGCATCCTAGATTGTAATATCAAAGAGTTAAATGCCTTAAATATCCACACTCTTAACTAAGAGGGTCAATTGGGTTATTAATTCTGCCTGTTCTTACAGTGAATTATTTCTAAGACCTACAATTCATCCAGGTATAAAAAAAATAGAGATTTTGGAAAGGGATTGATGAAGAATGTTTCTTGTGCCTCTCCTCACTTTCCCAACCCAAGTAGGTGATGTCTTAGCTTCAGAGATATGTTGTGATGTTACTTCTGAATAAAAACTGGAACAGGAGACTTCAATAGAGTACTTTGAAATTCTATAGTACATAAAAATAAATATTATGACCTAGCAGACTTTTTTTTTAATTTTGAGTTTCAAATATCAAAGAAACAGAGGAACAAACAATGGACACCAATGCCTATTCCCAGCAATTTACCCAAATTCTTTTTCATCTGTATACTTTGATAGGATAGCCTCATCCAGATCTATCCATCCTTTACATGTAGGTGTTCAAGTATCTCACGACTTGTTTTGCAATTTTTATTTCCATGTTGATCTTAGTACCAACACATACAACTGTCATCTGGACATAATTAGATAGATGTTGCATAGATTCTTTGAACTTCGTATGTCTGAAAAATTAATTTACAAAAATTCAGTTCTGGTTCCATCTATCTATTATGACTTAATATTCCTGTCCCCCTAAATTCATATGATGAGATCCTAATCTTTAATGTGATAGTGTCAGAAGATGGAGCCTTCAGGAGGTGATTAGATCATGAAGGTAAGGCCCTCATGAATGGAATTAGTGTACTAAAAAAACAAACACAGACACAAACAGACAAAAACAAAACAAAACAAAACAAACAAAAAGAACAAACAAAAAAACCTCCCAGCGTTCTCTAGCCTCTTCTGCCACATGAGAAGCACACAGTGAGTTGACAGCCATGTGAGGCAGAAAGCAGACTCTCACCAAAAACTCAATCTACTAGCTCCTCAATCCTAGACTTCCAGCCTCTCAACCTATGAGAAATAAATATTTATTGCTTAAGCCACCCAGTCTATGGTATTTTTGTTACAGCAGCCCAAACAGACTAAAACAATATATGAGGATTTAGCGCCAAGTATTGTATTAGGTATTAGGGATACAGCAGTAGACAAGACAGATATGACCCTGAATCATAGACATCATCACAATACAGACACTGTTTCACAGAATTTGGATGATTTTCAGTTGATTGTACCATCTTGAGGACTTTGTATATGTAGTAACTTACACAGCGTAATTCCTTAATAAATATACCTAAATAAAATTTAGAATATTTTGAAGAAATT
The DNA here is from genome assembly GCF_023721935.1 of Panthera uncia. Taxonomy (NCBI): domain Eukaryota; kingdom Metazoa; phylum Chordata; class Mammalia; order Carnivora; family Felidae; genus Panthera; species Panthera uncia. The sequence goes on from NW_026057577.1 coordinate 63,279,177, forward strand.
AAGAATGACATAATTAGTTCAGTGAAAATGATACTGATTTTTTAAACAATTTTAATTTGCCTACTTTAATTGCCTTTGTGAAGTTCTGGAGGTCCCCAAACCATTCTCACTTCTCATACCAACCACAAGTTTTGGAATTCCCAAGACTATAGGCAAGATTAATTATTCACTAGAAGTACTCACAGAACTCAGAAAAGCCATTATACTCATGATTATGATTGACTACAACAAAAGGATAAGTTAACACCAGAGAGGAAATATGCACACAGGGCAGAGTCCTGGAGACATCAGGACATTGGAGCTTCCAGTTGTCCTCTCCCAGTGGCACTGTGCAGACAGCACCCATTTTTCCCAGCAATGATGTGTAGTAATACACATAGAGTACTGATAGAGAGATGCACCTGAGTCTTAGTGTCCAGAGTTTTATTGGAAATGGGTCACATAGATATGGTTAACTACTTTTGTTGCTGAACTCATACTCCATTCCCTCCAGAGGTACAGCTGATACCATGTGGCCAAAGACTCCCCACCATAAATCACGTTGTTAGTACAGATTATCAGGAATGGCCCAAGCCTCCAGGTAAACAAGGATTCTTTAATTAGGTAGGACATTCCAAGAGCTTATAGGTTATCTCTCAGGAGCTGAAGCCAATGCCCAAACTTCTTTTGGGCAAGTTATACATTTTTAGAGTATTTGTGCAGAAAAAACATTGATGACACCATTCATTGTTTTGCACTCCTCTGGAATCTGATTGTTTACAAAAGTATTGCAGGTTAAGCTACAGAATCACTTGTGCCACTTACATTAAAGAATAATTAGAACACAGAGTATATACATGTGTGTTTATTTATATTTAATTAAGTCTTATATATTTAGAATAAATTTAATTATAATTAAAACCTTCAATTCTCAATTTAGAAAATAGTCTAAATTGTTGATCAATAACTAGAAATTTGCATATCAGGGGAACTTTTTACCTCTCTAGACATTTTTTCTTAGTAAGTAATAAATTAAAGCTGAAAAAAATCTAGTTTCATGCTTGTCTGCCCTCCATAGAGCAGGACCTCTTATAATAGTAGCATTTCACACACAGTAGTTCAACTTAGATTTTATTGGAGAAAGAATGTTAAGAACCTTGTCTAACTTGTGTGTATTGGTGTATTGGAAAATGAAGAAAGGTAGTTACAACTTCACAGTCCATTGCTCAATTGTTCTAGGACTGTGGAATTGAAAAAACAAAATTGACTTCTGGAAAATTTTTCAAAAGTAAGGATGAATAAAAGCAAATATGGAAACCTTTTTATCAAAACAATCTAGTAAATCCTGATCCTGTGCTTTTTATAACAGATTTCAATTGTCACACCTGCTAATACTCTCTTAGTGTAGGTAAAAATAATATTACTTTCCAATCTCATGAGAAGTAGAAAAATAAAAGAAACTATACTCACATAAATAAAACTTTGATCTTTAAATTTTTCCAAATAGAAAAAAATAACTCAAAATACATTTTATTTGTCAAAGTCTCTTTTATAACATAATCTAAATAGTCTTAAAAGTTTGGTATTTTTTATTATAAAAATTAACTCACTGGAGAGGAGTCAACATGGCAGAGAAGTAGGGAGACCCAAAGTTTCTTTGTCCTTTAAACACAGCAGTATTGAGGACAGAATATTTGGAATTCCAGGAATCCAGGCTACAGAGTGACAGAAACATCTACAGGGGTCCATGGGAACAACTTGGTGGGCCATACGTGCATGATTGTAAATTGAGAGAGATAAAATGGGCAGCATAGGCACAGGGAGGAGGAATCCCTTCCTATGGAGAGAGAAAAGGAAGAGAGAGAGGCTGTGGAAGTGTAGGATTGTGTTTGGACAAGAGAAAAACCATGGACTTGGGGGTGGGGGGAACAGAGTAAGAACCAACTTCTAACATGATCCAGGTTGTAGGGCTTTCTGTGGACTGGGGCCTGCTGCCCTGAACACACCTGGAAAGGAGGGAAGCCAGCCCTGGGCTTGGTAGTGAACTCAGAGGCTCAGTCAAAGAGAGCAGTCCCTCCCTTGAATGCTGTGGGAAGAAGGTATGTAGCCACTCCAAGGACAAAAGACCCTGCTGACACCCACCAGCCAGAAGCCCTTAGTCAGCTGGGTTGACTGGCACTTCCCTGGAACCAGGGTACATGGAGTGGGATCCTTTAAAACATCAGGGTATGAATCCCAGATGAGCTCCTGGGAGGTGCAGGAGACTGAGGAGTGGGTCAAACTGGCCTGCTCGAGTTCACGCAGTACTGTGAGGATGATCTGAACGGAGTGGTTTGGGTCACCCAGTCTGGAGAGGGGAGACTGGTAAACCAGAGCAAGATTGACACTGACCTAACCAGACCAGCACAGCTACTGGTTCCAAGGCAGCATCTGATATCTGTACAGCGTTTTTGCATTTTCTGATTTGATTCTTGGTCAATTCTTATTTTATATATATTTTTCCTTCCTTTTCTTCCTCTTATTTCTTCCCTTCTCTACTCTGGTTGTTAGTTTGTTAAAGTAGGCATTTTGAAAAAAATTTTTTAACGTTTATTTATTTTTGAGACAGAGAGAGACAGAGCATGAATGGGGGAGGGTCAGAGAGAGAGGGAGACACAGAATCTGAAACAGGCTCCAGGCTCTGAGCAGTCAGCACAGAGCCCGACACGGGGCTCAAACTCACGGACCACGAGATCATGACCTGAGCCGAAGTCGGACACTCAACCGACTGAGCCACCCACACACCCCTAAGCAGGCATTTTTAATCTAATTTTTTACACCTCTTCTTCATCTCCTTCTACTTTATTTTCCCCTCCATCTCTGGATTAAGCTGTATAGTTTCTCTGAGTCTCTGCCTGGTCATTTTTTTTCTTTTTCCCCACCATGTCATTTGTCTCTTTGTATGGAATAAGGCTTCTTCCACCATCACCCCCTTTATAAATTTTTTCCAGGATTAGTTCAACAACAAATCAAAGCACACCTGGTAGAAGGTGCAAAGCACCATTATGACTAGGGAGATAAAGCAATCAGAGCCACAACAGAGAGCACACAACCCACTCCAAAACCACCTCCTGAAGGTCCAGGCCCTGAAGAGTATATGACCCCTTTTTAATACAGTAGTGCTCGCAGGTGCAGGACACATAATAAGCTACTAAAACACCAAAAGGACAGCAAACTGGCCAAAATCATAAAATGGAAGAATTCTCTTCAAAAGAAATTCCAGGAAGAAATGACAGCTAGAGAATTCCTCAAAACAGATATAAACAATATATCTGATCAAGAATTTAGAATAATAGTCTTATGATTAATAGGTGGGCTTGAAAAAAGCATACAAAACAGCAGAGAATCTATTGCTACAGAGATCAAGGAACTAAATAATAGTCATGACTAATTAAGAAATGTTATAAATAAGGTACAAAATAGATGCAGTGACAGCAAGGATGGAGGAAGCAGAGGGGAGAATAAGTGAAATAGAAGATAAAATTATGGAAAATGGTGAAGCCAAGGAAAAAAAAGAGGTAAAAAAAATACTAGACCACGAGGGGAGAATTAGAGAACTAAGCGATTCAATGACACATAATAATTTCCATATGATAGGAGTTCCAGAAGAAGAGAGAGAGAGAAAGAGGCAGAAGGTTTACTTGAACAAATTATAGCTGAGAATTCCCTAATCTGGGAAGGAAGCAGACCTCCAAATCCAGGAGACACAGAGAATCCCCTTCAGAATCAACAAGAATAGGTGTTCTCCATGGAATTTCCTGGTGAAACTGGCAAAATACAAAGATAAAGAGAGAATTCTGAAAGCAGCTAGGGACAAAAAGGCCTTAAGCTACAAGGGTAGACACATGAGGGTAATAGCAGACCCGTCCACTGAAACTTGGCAGGCCAGAAGGGAGTAGCAGGAAATATTCAATGTGCTGAATAGGAAAAATATACAACCAGGAATTCTTTCTCCAGCAAGGCTGTCATTCAGGATAGAAGGAGAGATAAAGGCTTTCCCAGACAAAAACTGAAGGAGTTCATGACTGCTAAACCAGCCCTACAAGAGATCCTAAGGGGGTGCTCTGTGAGTGTAATGCTGCAAAGACTACAAAGGAGCAGAGACATCATCGCAAGCATAAAGCCGACAGATAATACAATGACATTAAATCCATATATTCCAATAATAACTCTGAATGTAAATGGACTAAATGCCCGTTCAAAAGACATAGAGTACCATAATGGATTTAAAAAACAAGATACATCTATATGCTGTCTATAAGAGACTCATTTTAGACATGAGGACACTTTCAGATTGAAAGTGAGGGGATAGAGAACTACCTATCATGCTATTAGAAGTCAAAAGAAAGCTGGAGTAGTCATATTTATATCAGACAAACTAGATTTTAAACTAGCGCCTGTAACAAGAGATGATGAAGGGCATTATATCATAATTACAGGGTCTTTCCATCAAGAAGAGCTATCAATTATAAATGTTCATGCCCCCAACTTGAAAAATCCAAATATATAAATCAATTAATCACAAACATAAGCAATCATATTGATGAGAATGTGGTAATTGCAGGGGACTGTAATACTCCACTTGCAACAACGGACAGATCATCTAGGCATAAAATCAATAAAGAAACAATGGCCTTGAATGATACACTGGACCAGATGGGCTTGACAGATATATTCAGAACTTTTCATCCAAAAGCAACAGAATACCCATTCTTCTCAAGTGCACATGGAACATTCTCCAAGATAGATCACATACTAGGTCACCAAACAGCCCTCAATAAATATAAAAGAACTGAAATCTTACCATACATATTTTTAGATTACAACACTATTAAACTTGAAATCAACCACAAGAAAAAATGTGGAAATCCTCCAAATGCATGGAGGTTAGAGAACATCCTATGAAATAATAAATGGGCCAACCAGGCAATTAAAGAAGAAATTAAAACATATATGGAAGCAAATAAAAATGAAAACACAATAGTCTAAACCCTTTGAGATATAGCAAAGGCAGTCAGAAGAGGAAAATACATTGCAATCCAGGTTTATGTCATGATTCAAGAAAAATCCCCAATACAAAACCTAATAGCACACCTAAAGGAACTAGAAGGAGAACAGCAAAGAAACCCAAAAGCCAGCAGTATAAGAGAAATAATAAAGATTAGAGGAGAATTAAACAATATAGAATCCAAACACAAAACAAAACAAAACAAAAACAGTAGAACAGATCAATGAATTTAAGAGCTTTTTTTTTGAAAAAAAACAAAATTAATAAACCCCTAGCCAGACTTCTCAAAAAGAAAAGAGAACCCTAGTAGATAAAATCACAAATGAATGAGGAAAGATCACAACCAAATCCACAATTATTAGAGAATACTATGAAAAATTATATTCCAAAAAACTGGACAACCTGGAAAAAATGGACAAATTCCTAGACACTCACACACTACCAAACTTCAAACAGGAAGAAACAGAAAATTTGAACAGATCCATAACCAGAGAAGAAATTGAATCTGTTATCAAAAATCTTCCAACAAATAATAGTCCTGGGCCAGATGGCTTCCCAGGGAAATCCTACCAGACATTTGAAGCAGAGGTAATACCTATCCTTCACAAGCTGATCTAAAAAGTAGAAATGGAAGGAAAGCTTCTGGACTCATTCTATGAAGTCAGCATTACCTTGATTCCCAAACCAGACAGAGGCCCCATTAATAAGGAGACTTACAGGCCAATATCCCTGATGCACATGGATGCAAAAATTCTCAACAAGATACTAGCAAATCGAATTCAACAGTATATTAAAAGAATCATTCAACATGATTAAGTGGGATTCATTCCTGGGATGCAGGGCTGATTCAATACTCAGAAATCAATCAATGTGATACATCACATTAATAAAAGAGAAGATAAGAACCATATGATCCCGTCAATAGATGCAGAAAAAGCATGTGACAAAATGCAGCATTGTTTCTTAACAAAAACCCTCAAGAAAGTCGGGACAGAAGGAACATACCTTAACACCATGAAAGCCATGTATGAAAAGTCCACAGCTAATAACATCCTCAGTGGGGAAAAACTGAGAGCTTTCTCCCAGAGATCAGGAACATGACAGTTATGTCCATTCTCACCACTGTTGTTTAACATAGTGTTGGAAGTCCTAGCCTCAGCAATCAGACAACAAAATGAAATAAAATGTGTCCAAATTTGCAAAGAAGAAGTCAAACTTTCACTCTTTTCACATGACATGATACTCTACGTGGAAAACCTGAAAGACTCCATCAAAAAGCTACTAGAACTAGTACATGAATTCAGCAAAATCACAGGACACAAAATCAATATACAGATATTGGTTGAATTTCTATACAATAATGAAGCAACAGAAAGACAAATCAAGAAAGTGATCCCATTTACAATTGCACCAAGAACCGTAAAATACCTAGGAATAAACCTAACTAAAGGTGTAAAAGATCTGTATGCTGAAAACTATAGAAAACTTATGAAACAAATTGAATCAGACACAAAGAAATGGAGAAACATCCCATGCTCATGGATTGGAAGAACAAATACTGTTAAAATGTCAATACAACCTAAAGCAATCTACACATTCAATCCAATCCCAATCAAAATTGCACCAGCATTCTTTTCAGAGCTAGAACAAACAATGCTAAAATTTGTATGGAACCACGAAGACCCCAAATAGCCAAAGTAATGTTGAAAAGAAAACCAAAGCGAGAGGCATCATGATCCCAGACTTTAGCCTCTACTACAAAGCTGTAATTATCAAGACAGTATGGTACTGGCACAAAAACAGACACATAGACCAATGGAATATAATAGAGAACCCAGAATGGGACCCCCAAATGTACGGCCAACTAATCTGTGACAAAGCAGGAAAGACCATCTGATGGAAAAAAAGACAATCTCTTCAATAAATGGTACTGGGAGAACTGGACTGCAACATGCAGAAAACTGAAACTGGACCACTTTCTTACACCATACACAAAAATAAACTCAAAATTGGTGAAAGACCTAAATGTGAGACAGGAAACCATCAAAACTCTAGAAGAGAAAACAGGAAACAACCTCTTTGACCTCAGCCACAGCAACACCTTACTCAACACATGTCTAAAGGCAAGGAAAATAAAAGCAAAACTGAACTATTGGGACCTCATTAGGTTAAAAAGCTTCTGCACTGCAAAGGAAACAATCAACAAAACTAAAAGGCAACGGACAGAATGAGAGAAGATATTTGCAAATGACATATCGGATAAAGGGTTACTATACAAAATCTATAAAGAATTTACCAAATTCAACACCTGGAAAACAAATTATCCAGTAAAGAAATGGGCAGAAGACATGAAAAGACACTTTTCCAAAGAAGACATCTAGATGGCCAACAGACACATGAAACAACATCATTCATCATCAGGTAAATACAAATCAAAATTACATTGAGATACAATCTCACACTGGTCAGATTGGCTAAAATTCATAACTCAGGAAACAACAGATGTTGACAACTGTGCGGAGAGATGGAACTCTCTTGCAATGTTGGTGGGAATGCAAATTGGTGCAGCCACTCTTGAAAACAGTATGGAAGGTCCTCAAAAAATTAAAAATAGAATTACCCTACAACCCATCAATGGCACTAGTAGGAATTTATCCAAAGGATACAGTAGTGCTGATGCATAGGGGCACATGTATCCCAATGTTTATAGCAGCAGTTTCAACAAGAGCCAAATTATAGAGTCCAAATTTCCATCAACTAACAAATGGATAAAGAAGATGTTGTTTATATATACAATGGAATACTGCTTAGCAATGAGAAAGAATGAAATCTTGTCATTTGGAACAATGTGGATGGAACTGGAGGGTACTATGCTAAGTGAAATAAATTAGTCAGAGAAAGACACATATCATACGTTTTCATTTATATGTGGAACTTGAGAAACTTAGCAGAAGACCATGGGGGGAGGGAAGGGATAAAAATAGTGTCAAACAGAGAGGGAGGCAAACCATAAGAGACTCTGAAATAAAGAGAACAAACTGAGCATTGAGAAGGAGGCGGAGAGGGGAAAATGGGTGATTGTCATTGAGGAGGGTACTTTTTGGGATGAGCACTGGGTGTTGTATGGAAGCAATGAATCATGGGAATCTACCTCCGAAGCCAAGAGCACACTGTGTATACTGTATATTAGCTAACTTGACAATAAAATTATATTAAAAAAATTAACTCACTGATGAGTACATCAGAAATTTCTATTAGTTCAGAATGGAGATGCTGTAGATATAGAACAGAAACAGGGAAAGAGAGGGGGGTGGAGGGAAAAAGAGAGGTAGAAGGGAGAGAGAGAGGATGAAAATTGTCTGTCTGTCCCTGGTCTTCATGTATCAATATTATTAAGAGAAGTTATATTCTCTAAGGACAATATTCATCCTTAAAACAAAACAAAGCTATTAGTTTTTTTAAATAGTCATAACTCTGATAAATATGTAAATTTAAAACATACAACAAATACATTCTTCTAATTTTTCCCTTCCTTGAGCAAATAATTAATAAATAAGTTCAATAAAAAGTCTTTCTTTTCTACAAAATTACAGAAATTTAGCCCAATCACTCTACAAAGCTTGGCACTTTTTTCTAGCCTTAAAAAGCATCAATTCCAAATAAAACAACTTATTTTGAATTTATTAATTTAAGAAGGAAGAGAAGAAATGGAGCCAGCACTTTTTAAATAAATTAAGTCTGTTATGAGTCAAATTAACTTGAAAAAATTTTTAAAGTGATACTCAACTTACATGTCATCTCGTTGTAAGGAAAAGAGAAAATATACTTTGAAAAAGTATTTAGACACTTAAGTGTTTATTTTTACTTTGGACTTTATCAAGGGTAAGAATATCAGCAGCAACACTGAAATAATTTTCAAAGTTCCAAACCATAGTCTTTAGCATATGATTAAAATGTAGACACTTCTAAAGTGGGATCTTAGGGACAAATAAACTATTGGAAGCTTAGAAAGGGGGATTAATTTCATTTTCTTTGAAATAAAAGTAGTTATATTGATAAAATCTGTACAATAGCTATCAGTTCAGAAGTTTTTTTTTCAAAATTTTTAATGTTTATTTTATTTTTGAGAGAGAGAGAGAGAGAGGGAGAGAGAGACTGTGAGTGGGGTAGGGGCAGAGACAGGGGGAGACACAGAATCGGAAGCAGGTTCTAGGCTCTGAGCTATCAGCATAGAGCCCGACTGCAGGGCTCAAACTCACAAACCATGAGATCGTGACATGAGCTGAAGTCACACACTCAACTGACTGAGCCCACAAGATGCCCTCAGTTCAGAAGTTTTATAATTGGATAAAAATGACAGAAAATATGGGACATGCAAAGATACATATCAATCATATGGATATAGAAAACTAATATTCATTTAAAGCTTTCAATTTTAGGAGGGACTTTAAAATACAACATCTCCTTTGTTCTCCACAGCAAACTTCTTATTAAGGTCTAACAAAATACATTAGGTAAGATAATGTTTTCAGTATCCACATTTTACTGCTGTTTATACCAAGAATCAGAGATTAAATAGCTAGTTCAATGTCATCCAACCAGGTAAGCAGTATACCAGGGTTTAATACGAATTTCTTTCAAAACTCGACTTTTCTATTAAACAAAACTGACTTTATCATACTTTATGATCGCAAAATCAATACACTCATCAGGAGAGAAAATTAAGACTAGTCTGTGTTAGCTATTACTAGTCTTCAGCTCTCTAACACTTTGGGCAAGGCAAATATTTACTCCAACATTATGTAATTTATTCCAAGATATTTATCATGACAAGTAAAACAAAGGAAAACTGAGTGCAAAATAAAAGTTTAAATTTCAAATATTCTGTGCATTAGATCTTCTGACATATGGTTATAGAAATTTTTTAAACAAATTACATTGGAATGAAAATACCAAAACAAGTTTTCCTTTATCTTTTAAATTTAAATAAAGACTTCTTAAGTTCCTTTTATTTTCTTCTTGTCATCATGAGAAACAGAATATATTTTAAATGAATTTTAAGGACCTTTTCTAGTGTCCATTTTATCTTCCTATATGACAAAACAACTTAATCATTACTAATTTTGTAAGAAGCTGCCATGTGCCAGAAAATTCTATTGTAATTACTCATAACAATTGAGATATTCAGGATGTTATTCATTAGCCAGTTCAATTTTTCTAGATTCTAACAGTTCATTTTAATACAAATGACAGTTTCTTTGCTTGGTCAGCAAAAGATATTTGTACAATCAGTTAGCAGTGTAAGTACAAATATGACACTAGGTTAGGCATTCATTTCTACTGACACCATAAACCTTTCAGATATTTAGCCAATAACCTCTCCACTGGATATAGAAGAATTATAGAGTTAACACAGTTGAATTTGCTAATGTTTAATAATCCATTAAATTAATCATCATTTGGACCAGAGCTAGCAAGCTAATACTAGTCTGAGCATTAAAGGACCATAATAGGATAAAAGGGATCTTAATCTTATAAAAATCAGAAAAAAATCTTTAAAAATACTTAAAAACATACATCCTCCTTCTTGTCATTTTTTTGGTAATTTAATTTCTCACACAGCCATGACTTCTAAATTGCTACCATAAGTTATTTGTAAACTGATACATGAATAATTGACATGTATGTTATGGCTGACAAATGGTTGAACTGGTTCAAGGTGAAATTCCTTATCTTTCTATTTATGGTTCTGCCACTTGGTTCCAGTCTAATTTAATCATAAATTGTATTCCAGGAAATGGAATTGGGAAGCTAAATAATCATTCAGATGTTCAATTATGGTAGAGAATGACGCTTAAATAGTGTATTGGTCTGATCCTTATTTATTTTTCAATTCAAATTATTAAAGTTATATGTGGGATTTTTCCCTATTTAGATAATAGATTTGGGCTTAGTACAATAACAACTATTACCATACTGAAAATAATATACCAAGATCAAAGAGACAGGGATTTTCTCCTCTATGTAATGGTGAAAGGATCATACTGAAGCTGCTTTATGCTGAAGTTCTATTATTGGTGAAAAGTGTTTGATATTTTTAGTATCTTGAGGAAATTACAAAAATACACCATAATCCTGCATTTTAAAAATTTAACATTTACTCAACTACTAATTTATAAAGAAATATACTGACCTATAAAACAATGAAGGTACTATACGTATCCCTTGATTTTAAATCTAGCAGAAAATGTAATAGAAGGTCAGTGACAAAGGGTTCCAGAAATTCAAACATTAAAGGATGAGTTCCAATTGGGGGTGTAGTAGATAGTCATATGGCCACAATTATTTCTTTACCTCTATCCATGTCCCCAATGTGATTTTGCAGCTTCTCCCAGTAGTAGGTAAAGTTTCTTTTCCAGCTCCTCGAATATGTACTAGTTTAGTGATTACTTTGGTCAATGCGATGTGACGGAAGTGATGTGCCAGCTTGAGCCCAGGCCTTGCATGTTTCCTCCTTCTATGCAAGAACTTGGTGATACAACCATGTAAGCAAGACTAGACTAGCCTTCTGAAAAATAAGATAACATGGGAGAGAATCTAAGCAGCCAATACCAGGCTGACTCCCAGAGCAGAGCCATTCAGCTGTCAGTGGATATACGAGAGAGCTCAGCTAGTCATGACCAAAAGAGCCACACAGCTGAACATAGATTCAGAGTAATTATAAACGGTTACTCTTTCAAACCACTAGATATGAGGTGGGTAGTTAGGGAACAGTAAGCAAATATAGAAGATTAGCAAAATCTTTTTAAAGGTGTCAAAATGTAAGTTAGAAATTAAAAGTCTGGTGCACAGAGATGAAGAAGATGTGCCAGAAGGAGGACTTCATTTTTCAATTATACTGTGGAGCAAATATCCAAAAAAAATAAGACTTCATTTTTTAAAAATTTTCTGTTGATATTTTTCATAGATTCTTTAAAAAAAGTTTTATATTTCCTTTGGAAAGATAATATAGAGAGTTTCCACATACTCTGTGTCTAACTTCCCCCTTTAAAAAATCTTGTTAGTATATTTATTATGATTAATAGATGATAATAGTCCATACTTTATTCATATTTCATTAGCTTAGCCTAACAACTTTTTCAGTTTCTCTATCATGCCTAGGATATCATGTTACATTCAGGCATCTGGTCTTAGGTTCCTCTTTGTTGGGACATATGGCAGACTTCCTTGTCTCAGATGACTTGATTGTCTTGAGGTCATGTATTTTGTAGAGGGCCTACCAACTTGAATTTTTCTGGTGTGTTATTTTGTTATTGTTGTTGTTGTTGTTGCTGCTGCTGCTGCTGTATCATGGCTTACTGGGTTTATAGGTTTGGAGGGGAATACTAGAGAGGTAAAGTGCCATTTTTATCATATCATATGCGGTGTATGATGATGATACCAGGGTATCAACATAATTTTTAATTGTTGGTGTTGACTTTGATCACCTGGATTAGGTGGTGTTTGTCAGAGTTTTCAACTGTAAAGTAACTCTTCTCTTTTATCTGTACTTATTAGAAGACAGTCACTATGCCCAGCGAACACTGAAGGAGTGGGGAATTAGGCTTCCCATACTTTAAAGCACAGTATCTACATAAATTATCTGGACTTTTTTTGCATGGGAAATTTGCCACTTCTCCAATTCTTTATTTATTCAGTCATTTGTTTATATTACCATGGACTCATAAATATAATTTTATACTGTGTGTTATAACCCAATACTACATTATTTATTTTGTTGCTCACATTTTTCTCACTTTGGCCATTAGAGAATATGTCATTTGGCTATTTTACTTTGCCATATGCTCTTTAATGTAGGTTTTCTGTTTGTTTGGTTTTGGGTTGTAGGGGAAGTTCTCTACTTTCTGGCACAGCAAGATGTTCCAGGCTCATCTTGAATATTTTCTGCCTCAGGTATTAGAATCAGACATTTCTCCAAGGAGCCTTAGCTTCTTTTATTAGAGAATGGCATTAAAACCTAAGATCTGGGAATGCCTGAGTGGCTCAGTTGGTTAAGCATTCAACTCTTGATTTTGGCTCAGGTCATGATCTCACGGTTTGTGAGCCGGCCTTGGGCTCTGTGCTGACAGCAACAGTGCAGAGCCTGCTTGGGATTCTGAGTTTCTCTCTCTCTCTCTGTCCCTCACCCTCACCCCCGACTCACTCTCTCTTTCAAAATAAATAAATAAACATAAAAAAAACCCCTAAGATCTAGGTTCAAGATATGCTTGTTGCTACTTGGATGTCCTTGCTTCTAAACCCTTTCAGCTAGCAAAGTAATGACATAGATGTGTGGGTATTAATGCTCTATATAAACGTATCTATAAACAGCTCTATATGTAACCATCTGTATCTACAATAAGCTAAACATGAGTTCATACCAATGCCATCAAGTCTGTTGCAGTACCACATAGATCATTCTAGATCCCTTTCCCTGTTTACATGTCAACTTTAACTCCAACAGAAACCTGTTTCCAACCAATATCCATTTTTTAATTGTTCAATTTCAGTATACATGTATAGCACATACAACAAGAAACAGACTTGCTATATTCTCATGGGAAACAAGTTTTATCAACTAGAGTACAATCATTATGCACATAACAGCAAGGACCTTATTTACAGCAAATCTCTAAACATGATTATGGAAGTATCTTACTTTTAATATTATCTTACCTTTTATTATGTATACTTGGGGAAATGTTTTTTAACATTGAGCCACAAAAATTTTATGCTCTTACCAAAAACCTAATATTCCAAAATAAAATTTCAATAAGAAATACAATTTACTTTAAAAAGCTTTTGATTTTTAAATATGCAAACATATTTGATTGTTTTCCCTATTCACTGGGAAATTGTAGGCATTATTATTCTCTGCTGCCTCCCAATCCTCTGTAACAGGTACTAATATGAGTTAACACTCTTGGTCCATTTGAACATCCTGGAAAAAATAAGCCTTGTTTTATATAACTCATAGTCTTCTAATTTTCATTGTCACAATCTGCTGTCATTCAGAGCAGTTCTTTTAATTAGCCCCATGTTTTTAAATAACATGCAAAAATCAATGACCCAAATTTAGAAAGCTATGTCTGTTGCTCTCCCACAAAATCTTAAGGAAGATATCCAACACTTTAGTTGACAGTAAAGTTAACTAAGATCCACCCCTATCTAAAAACTTCCCTCCACCTCCACTTGCTAGAACTTTTGTACAAGCAGTGAATACCTCTTACATGAACAAACTGAGACACTGATCTAAAATGATCTAAAATGGACTCTTATCTCAAATGATAGTTGCAATTCCCTCCTGGACATTACAAACTATCCACACACAGCAGAGTAGATATTTTAAAACATAATTGAGATCACACTTCTACCATATTTGAACTCCTTCATTTGCTTCTCACTGAATTTGGAATCAAATCCAGACTTTTAACCATCACTTAAAAGGTCCTACGTGAGTTCACTCCAGGTATTCCCTACATCACACTGACATTTCAAGAAATATGACTTCATTGTGCTTTTTGAAAATGCTCAGCCCAAGCCCTAACTCTTCAGAGTGAATTGCTAACAGTGTTGAAAACACTCTTCCCAGGTCCTTTCCATCAAACTATCCTGCTTATTTACAACATATTCAAATTATGCTTTTAAACTAGCTTGTGTGCTAAACAGTACATTCTGATTTGTTCTCCGTCACCTCGTACTGGGACATAGTCCACACGAGAGGTTCTGGTTGTCACTGTGAGTGTAATATCTAGAGCGAGGACTACTATACACCGGTCACAGATCACAGATTAGCTATTGAAGAGCTATTACTGAATGAATGAATGAATGAATGAATGAATGAAATACACTAACTTTGTCCTGAAACCTTGAATATGGAGCTTGGATATCAAAAATGTGCTCATTATTTTTGTGCCTGTCTTCAAACTTAGAAAAGTTTTTTGTGAACTTAATTTTTGTTACAGCTTAAATTAATAAAGGATGACTTAACGTTGAACAGAGAGGTAAAACTTTAACTACCTACCATATAACTTTCTTTCTTTCTTTCTTTCTTTCTTTTCTTTCTTTCTTTTTAAGTGCACTGGAAATTGACAGGTGAGGTCATACTATCTGGGAAATAATTCAGCAACTTTACTAAAATCATGAAGGCCTTTACTTTAAATGGGGAAAGAAAGTATTGCTTTTAAAATAAATTCATCTACAATAGAGGAGGTTATTTACCTAATGACACTAAACCTTAACAAATCTGATACATACAAAAGCTACTCTTATTTGAATGTATGGAATGAAGCTTAATTTTTTTTTTAAATTTGGCTTCATTTCATTACAGTTTGCAGACCAACTCCAAAAAAATTTACATTTGTGTAGTTGGGTTTATGTGTTTTGTCCTTGCTATATTTAAATATTCTAGGAAAATATTCCCTAGAATTTTTATTTTTGAATTGATGACTTTCCTTGTTCATTGGTTTGTGTGGTTTTGTTTTCTGTTTTCTTTTCTTTTCATCTCTTTTCTTTTTTCTTTAAATATAGACAGGTTGAGATATTTAAACTCAGTAAAATCCACTTTTTTTTAAGTGTACAAATCAGTGAGTTTAAACAAATACATACAGTGACATAACCACATCTGCAATCAAGATGCAGAATATTTCTGAAACCTCAAAAAGTTTCTTCATGTTTTTCATAGGTAATTTTCTCTCCCCAAACCCAGGCCCTGGGAAACAGTGATAGGATGTCTTTTTCCTATGGTTTTGTCATATAGAAACTTAATTAAATGGTATTATAGTTTTCTTTAAATGTTTATTTATTTTTGAGAGAGAGAGACAGAGAGTGAGCAGGGGAGGGGCAGAGAGAGAGGGAGACACAGAATCTGAAGCAGCCTCTAGTCTCCGAGCTGTCAGCACAGATCCCAACTAGGGGCTCGAACCCATGAACCACAAGATCATAACCTGAGCAGAAGTGGACGCTTAACTGACTATACCACCCAGTCACCCCACCCCCCCTTTTAAAATCGTATTACAGTTTTACCCTTTTCTACATGTTTTGTTCAAATTTCCTGCAATTTTTGAGATTCATTCACATGGTTACATTTTGCAGTAGTATGATCTTTCTATTGTTGAGTAGTAACTCAATGGATAGATGTACCCCAGTGAGTCACCAATGGATATTTGCATTCTGCATTTTTGGTAATTATGAATAAATCTGCTGTATATATCAATACAGATGTGCTTTTGTGGACTTTTGTTTTCATTTACTTAGGAGTATGGTTGTTACTATATTATACGTGTAACTTTATAAAAACTGGGTCCTGGAAAGTTTTATAATGGGAAGAGCTATATAAAACTTTTCTTACATGCCTCCTTCAGCATCATCGACAGCCAACATATTTAGCATTCCTTTTTTTCTTTTAGACTCGAGGTGAAAGCTGGCCACCAGTGAATAGACAGATGCCTGGAAACATATTTAAGTTATTTGATATAAACCATTTCCTTAGTTCATTAATTGTACCTCTAAAGGCTATGTTCACATGCTTAGTATAGTCAGGAAATGATCTATTCAAAATAAATATAACTGGGTATAGAAAACAAAAATTTAATTCATCTGGTGATTTAATTTGTTCTTCCAAATAAGCAGATAAGTTTACACATACATTTACTTAATCCTTATTTTAGATTTCAAGTCTATAACATTTTTTTTTCTAAGAAGAGATGGTAGAATGCTTTCCCTCCTGGGGTAGCAATTTTTCAACAGGAACGAATTTTACTTCTTGCATCAGTAACTATGCCAGGGAAATCAAACTAAATAGGAAATTATCTACAACACTAGAATTTCCTTGTCATACCATGTCTTGCATAAAGAAATAACTCTGGGGAATATAATATATATGAATATTGTGTGATTAATTTATATATAATAAGAGAATCTATATTACCATAAAATCAAAGAGAAAAAGCTAAATTTTAACACAAAAACATTATGAGATTAAAAGAGTAACTCTAGTACAATTATTCTTCAAAATTTTCACCCTAACGTCCTAGAATGATTTTCCCATAGTATTAGAATAATATTATTCTGAATAATTACATGTAAGCCATTCAACTAAATATCCAGGATAAAATGTCAATTTTTGGTAATTCTATGAGCTATTCCACTCTACTTTCTAGCCTAACGCTACATCACTAAATGCATATATCTTACAGTCTAGGCATTGTTTGGTTTATGATTTCTGAACAAGCCATTCTATTTTTCTGCTTTATCAGTATGGAATGACCTTAGTTATATTCCCACTTTAAATCCATGCAAATCTGTCTAAGAAAAATTTGAATGTCAGCTGCATTTTCTGCTTTCTCTTTCCAATACCTTACTTTTTTCCATTCCAACCCAGAACCTGTGGCTTATAATTTCAGGATGTATTTCACTGACATCTAGTAAAATTAGCTGTTTAAACACAATCCTTTATCTCTCCAACTGGAGTATAATATAGTTGAAGGCCACTTTTTGAAGGGATGAATGCTCTGCAAAGGGATCTACTAAAGAGTGAACATAGAAGTAACTATCTTTTAACTTAATAAGTGCATGCAGTGAGGGAGTTACCCTGGTAAACACAGGTAATTTAATGCTATTTCGACTTTATTTATTTTTGTTTTTAATTTTTTTAATGTTTATTTTTGAGAGAGAGAGGGAGAGAGAGAGAGAGTGCGCGCACGAGCGAGCATGAGTAGGGGAGGGGCAGAGAGAGAGGGAGACACAGAATCTGAAACAAGCCCGACCTCACGAACTGCAAGATGCTGACCTGAGCCAAAGTTAGACACTTAACTGACTGAGCCACCCAGGTGCCCCAACATAGATCTGTCGTTAAGATGCACACACGATGTATCGTAGAAAACACACAATTTACACTAGAACATAATACACTTAATAGGGAAATGCACCATGTTGAATAGTTTAAAACTTCTCAGAATAGATGGCTGAGTTGGGTCATGCAAAGGAGTAAAAATGTGGCAGATGAATGAGAAAGAGAATGCTAATTTTTGTCTAATTATACAAACCTGAATCATTTTTCACTGGTATGATAATTAGTTGAATAGAGAAGGTGACAGGGGCAGAGCAAGCTAGTTATTTTAAAATGTAGATATGATTCAGGGGTGCCTGGGTGGCTCAGTCGGTTGAGCGTCTGACTTCGCTCAGGTCATGATCTCACAGTTTGTGAGTTCAAGCCCCGCATCCAGCTCTGTGCTGACAGCTTGGAGCCTGGAGCATGCTTCGCATTCTGCGTCTCCCTCTCTCTCTGCCCCAAACCCACTTGCATTCTGTCTCTGTCTATCTCAAAAATAAATAAAAACATTAAATAAAAAATATTAAAATGTAGATATGATTCAGTGGTATAAATCTTTCCTGAACAAGCCTGTTCTACATCACCTCATGCCTTCTTGTGGCTAGAAAACAAATTAGTTAAGTTTTATTACCAAAGATGGACTTGCAAATTAAGATTACTAAAGTATAACCTTTATACACACCATATATGCATCAATTAAAAAGTCTAATGTTACTATAGGCAAAAAATTAGAAATAGATAATTCTTACTCATTGAAAACGAGAGCATAAACTGGTACAAACTCTTTAAAAATAATTTGGAATTATGTTAGGTGAACATTTATGAACTTCTTACACAGTCATTTTGCTGTTCAGTATATGGCTTAGAATAATTGTTCTATGTGTACCAAGGTGCATGTGCAAAACATATTTGCCTGTGCATTTCATATTAGCAACAAAAAAAACACCAACAAGACAAATTTTCATTGACTCGAAATGGATAAGTGAATAATTATGTTTATACACAATGAAATATTTAAGACAGTGAAAATGAATGCATAATCTTCTATAATAACAACATGGGTGAGTTGTGGAAACTCAATGTTGAACGAAAGGAATAATACAGAACATTATATACAGTATGATAACATGATATCACATTTTTCAACCTCAAAGCAAAGAAACACTGCATGATATATTCTTTAGAAATATCAGATATATGGAACTTTTTTTAATCCAACTGAGTAATGGAAGCAAAATTGCAGGTATTGGTTTATCTCCTTAGGAAGGCACATAAGGTATCAGAAATGAGGTCTCACTTCAAGAACACCAAAAGTGTTCTGTTTTGTTATTGTTGCTGTTATTCTGTTTCATATCTCATATGCCTTTTCATAATTTATTTTAAATACTTTAAATACTGCAAAAATTTTAGAAGAGAGTATCTAAAAAGGTAGCCTCTTAATAGACATTTACCATTTCTGTGAATCAAATATCAAAAATAAAAATCAAGCGGTGCCTGGGTGGTTGAGTCGCTTACGCATCTGACTCTTGATCTTGGCTCAGGTCATGATCTCATGGTTCTTGAGATGGAACTGCATATCTGGCTCTTTTCTGACAGCACACTAAACCTGCTTGGGATTCTCTTTCTCCCTCTCTCTCTCTGTCCCTCCCCTGCTTGTGCACACATTCTCTCTCTCTCTCTCTCTCTCTCTCTCTCTCTCTCTCTCAAAATAAGTAACTAAACTTTAAAAGAAAATCCAAATGCATTGTTCAATAGAAAATTGAAATATAAAGTAAATAAAACTTAATATTTATTTTTGCATATGTGCTTGGAATGGAGCTATGCCTTCAATTGTTTGTATTCTTACTTCAATTAAGTTATTAACTTCTAACACAATCCAAAATAACAAATGTAAATACTACAGGAATGCCTGGGTGGCTCAGTCAGTTAAGTGACTCTGGATTTCGGCTCAGGTTATGATCTCATGGTTTGTGAGTTCAAACCCCACCTCAGGCTCTGGGTTGACAGGGCGGAGCCTGCTTGGGACTCTCTCTCTCCCTGCCTCTCTCTCTCTCTGTATCTTCCCCACTTGAACGCACATGTGCTCTCCCTCTCTCTCTCTCTCTCTCTCTCTCAAAAATAAACTTAAACAACTTAAAGAATAACAAATACAACAAAAATTATAACACAGCAAAAGATATTATTTGTATGTAGTAAAAATAAACACAGCAATGACAAAATGACACATACTAAGTAACGTCTACTTGTGCAACTACAGTGGTAGATCTGAAATATTTCTTCAGTTTTGCGTTTGGCCTATTAATCATATTAAGAATGAAAATACATGAATAATGTAAATATACAGCAATTTCACAATAGATTTAGAAGCATAAATGGATTGTGTTATAAAGAGAAGTGGATATTTTAAACAAACTTTTTTGAGGAACAGCTAATACACTGATCTAAAAGATAAATAGTTCTCAATATGCCTTGATTAATAAGTAAATGTCATAAATTTTTATTAAATATATTACCAAACATAGGACCACAAAGTGCTTCTCAAATATAATTATCAAATATGATAATTTTTAAGGTGAAAATACTTCTCAGATAAATCTTTAATATTAAAAGCCCTAATCACAAGAAAAAATATTTGAGAAGAAAATACCACAGAAAGAAAAATTTTGTTACACCACAATACATAAAATTAAAATTGATCTTTAAAATTCAAAGCTTGTAAATATGCTTCAAGATTGTTAAAATATAAACAAATGCCAGTCTGTAGAAGGACAAAGGATCCTGTAAAATTCATAATAAGGGAAAGGTAGGGGCAGAGCGATGGGAGACTGAGGGTGAGGGGAGAAACAAAGTGGCAGAAGGAGGAAGAGAGAAAAGGAGAAAAGCAAGGAAACAAAGTTGAAAATATTTTGTGCTTTTTTTTAATGTTTATTTATTTTTGAGAGAGAGAGAGACAGAGTACAAGCGGGGAAAGGGCAGAGAGAGAAGGAGACACAGAATCCAAAGCAGGCTCCAGGCTCTGAGCTGTCAGCACAGAGCCTGATGCAGGGCTTGAACCCATGAAACCATGAGATCATGACCTGAGCCAAAATCGGATGCTTAATCCACTGAGCCAGCCAGGCGCCCTGAAAATATTTTGCTTTGACATCTGGTTACTCAAGATGTAATTTGCATTAAAACAAAAAGGTCATTAAAGTAATACTACAACTTCTGGCATTTGGATGAAACATTTCCATATCAAATTATCAAAGATGTAAGGAGGAACGCATGGAGAAGCAAATAAAATACATATTCATATGCACAAAGCTGTAATTTTTCCATTGAAGGAAATGAAAGACTCATTCACTAGCTAGCCTATATCTAGCTCAGTGGCTTCAGAAATTTTATGCTAATTTTTATGTCCCCATATAATGAGGTGATACACACACACACACACACACACACATACACCCCACATACATAATAATCACCAGATTGAAACAGTTTCAGCATGCTCCTTTGGAATCAGCAAGAATGTGGGAGAGACCATACATAATTCTATTATATGAAAATAATACATTATTCTGCTGAATTTGAAAATAAAATTATTATATAGAAATGCAGAAATGAACCCCAGATGTGAAGTAATTCAAGGTCACACAGCTAATTAAGGAACCAAATGGAAATTTGAATGAGTCTCACATAACTTTTTTTTTTTTAAGGCCTCTTACCACTCTGGTCTATTTTTTTAGAACAATAATTGTCAGTGTGATGCCTCCAGACAAATAGTCTCAGCGTCACTTGGCAACTTGATAGAAATGCAAATTTTGAGGTCCCACCCAAAACTCCTGAAATAGAAACTCTGAAAGGGAAGTCTAGGAATCTGTTTTTAACAAGCCCTTCAGGTGATCCTGATGTATACTAATGTACAAGAATGCTTGGCTCGGCTTTTGACAACAGCCAACAATAAATTCTGCACTCACGAATTCATCCAGTCTTAGTGTCTTGTGGAGTACCATGCACCTGTTACTAATCAGGAAAAATTCCACACACTTCCGCCCACTGCCTCTTGGTATCTGACAGTACTTTACTCACAAAGGGAAGAGACAAAGCAGGATCTGCTTCAACAGTGGACGTGGGTTCCCCATGGCCAGCAGGTCTCTTGGCAGTGGGAGGCCCATACAGGGAATTCAGCCTAAACATATCCCTCTCAGGGCTACAGTGGAAGAAAGCCCCTTCTGTTGCCTCAGGGGACAGATTTAACAGTGGGATGGGCCAGATATTGTGACATGTGACACATTAGCTCACAGGATGATAAATCCAGCACAGGCTGTTGGGGCTCTTTCTCTCTTGATAAGCAAGTGTTCCAGGACCAAGGCACATTCCTGTGCAGGGAGAGAAAGTTGAGAGACTGCACTTGTGAGACTGCCTTTCTAACGCACCTAACACATATTTGTAGAGGCACATTTTGTGGAAAAGGTATCCTCTTAGAGGGAACAGAACCGATCAAGACACTCCTTCAAATAATAGTCATACATACAAGAGATGAGAAAAGGAGTTCTAACAATAGGATCTAACTCTAATTTTTTGAATTTTTTTTTGTAATTTCGTTTTTTTATTGAAGTTTAGCTGACATATATAATGTTATATTAATTTCAGGTGTGCAAAATAGTGACTCCATACCACAAGTTACATGGTGCTCACCACTTAAGTACAATCGCCACCACAATACAATATTATTGCAATATTATTGACTATATGCCCTATGCTGTATTTTCATCCCATAACATGGTTATTTTAGAACTAATTTTTTATTCATTAATTATCCCTTTATAAATAGTACATTTTGTTTCTCATTCAGATTTATTTTGGCTGTCTTGCTATACACTCCTATAAGGATGAGCATTTTTCCATTTGACCATTTTATATTAAAAATTACATTTGAGCATTTTATATTAAAAATTACACTTTGTTAAAATGGCAAATAAACTTATTTTTTTCTGATTTGAGGACTGCAACTTAAAAAACAATGGTATAGGGGCTTCTGGGTGGCTCAGTTGGTTAAGCCTCCGACTTTGGATCAGGTCATGATCTCACAGTTGGTGGGTTCGAGCCCCATCTCAGGCCCTTTGCTGACAGCCCAGCTGCTTTGGATTCTGTGTCTCTCAAAAATAAATAAACATTAAAACAATTTAAAAAACAACAACACTATACAACACACTAAATAGCTTTATAAATGAAATAAAAATAGAATAAACAGACAATAACTAGTTGGTGAGAAGGTACAGCAAGAGGAACATCAGAAACTTTACATGTTAACTTTTTGACAATGTCTAGAAGGCTATACATATATCCTATATGTATGTATAATAGGTAAATATACGATCCTACGAATACACTCAAAAGAAATCTGTGCATGTATTCACTAAAAGACTTGTAGAATGTTCACAGCACTGTTTTTCTTCCAGTCTCTGAAACAGTATGTTATGGAACCTGGTCTGGATCAGTGGGTGGAAGAACAAAGCAGCACTCTGAGATCTTGGAAGGCAGGAGGTTTATTTTACACCAGCAGGCTCAGAGGAGATCACTCTCCAAAGGTCTAAGTCCAGAGCATAAGCAAAGGGGACAATTTATCATCTGTTACTTCTGCATTCAGCATTAGTGGTAATTTGGCAAGGGCAGCAAGCAGGGTGGGAAGAAAAACCTGGAAGGGGAGTCTTTGGGCAGGGACTGGAATTCTCCTATCAGTCCTGTCAGCCATCTTCTAACAGATTTTTCCCTACCAAGTAAAAACCCAAATGCCCATTAACAGAATAATGGATAAACAAACTATGGTATATCCACACAATGGGCTACTATACAGCAAAGAGAATCGTTGACCTATTACTACATCAAAAAACAAGGGGGAATTGTAAGATTCTAACATTGAGGCAAATAAACCAAACACACAAATGAGTCCATTTAGTATAATTTATTTATGTTTTAAAACTGGCAAAACTTTTCTAAGGTGTTAGAAGTCAGGATAATGCTTATTCTTATTGTAACACAAAATGGCTAGAAGAGGGTGGTGTGCTGGTTACATGGCTGTATTTATCTGGGTGTTGGTTCCTCTAGTGTATACACTTTGTGGAATATCACTGAGCAGAACATATGATGTGAACTCTTCTGTTTGTTTATTGTACTTCAATGAAATATATAAAAAGCAAAAATAAAATAGGTCTCCTATAGGTCTCCTATATAGTATACAACATATAAAAAAGTAATTTGACAAATAAATT
Source organism: Panthera uncia (assembly GCF_023721935.1). Lineage (NCBI taxonomy): Eukaryota > Metazoa > Chordata > Mammalia > Carnivora > Felidae > Panthera > Panthera uncia. The sequence goes on from NW_026057577.1 coordinate 63,303,328, forward strand.
TTGAAAATAATTACCCAGACCCTTATGTTTACACATTTACTAGCCAGAATATGTCATTCCATATCTACCTTCAGGATGTGGATTCATCATTTAACTGCAAAAAATAAAAAATAAAACATAAATATATATATTATATAATATATACATATATTTATATATATGTATATATTATATAAGTTATATTAAATAAATATATATATTTTATAATTTTATATTATATTTTATAATATATATTACACAGGCACAAATCTTAAATCCAAGAGGAGGGTCTTGATAAGAAGAAAACAATAAACCACTTGGTTCAAAACAGTATTTATTGGTTTTATAAATTTCCAATTAGTTTTTATATGTACTGCAGATCCCCCCAAGTAGATGTTAATTTTATACTTGCTCTCCACCCACCCCCATTCCCACAGTGACTTCATCCATACCCTATCTCTCCTGGGTCTTGTCAAACACATTTGTTTATTAAAAGTTTCCAGTCCATTGATAAACAAACTGTTCTTTTGTGTCTAATCAAAAATTCTCAGATTCATATGGCTAGAGACCTAATGCTATGGGACATGTTTTGGTATGTGTATTTTGGTATGTATTAATCCCACTTTTTTTTTACCTATAAGAAAATTAATAAAATAGTGACAAGACTTATTAATCTTTCTACTGCTTTCTTTATACTCTCGCAAGTCCCAGAGTGAAGTCAGTGTTGCTTATAAATTAGGTCAAATTATTTATGTATGACAACACAATGAATGTTAGTATATTTCAATAAATAAATAAATAAATAAATAGTTCCTGGATACTGAAATTATCAATTATCAGATATAGGAATCTAAATTAATTCCAGAGGGACCTGGGTGGCTCAGTCAGTTAAGCATCTGACTCTTGTTCTCAGCTTGGTCATGATCTCACAGTTCATGACATGGAGCCCCGCATCGGGCTCTGTGCTGACAGTGTGGAGCCTGCTCGGGATTCTCTCTCCTTTTCTCTCTCTGCTCTTCCCCTGTTTGTGTGGGTGTGTGTGCTTTCTCTCTCCTTCTCAAAATAAATAAATAAAAACTTTATAGAAATAAATAAATAAGGGATTCCAGTGCATCCAAATAGAGTTTAAGATTTTTTCTCTAAAGACTAAAAGTAAAAAAAAATCCATATACAGTTTTAATTACATATTATGAATATTGGCATGCTACATTTTCAGTGCATTTAATGTTCCATACTCACAAGAAGAATCATTTGTATATTTGGCCAAAATGATCAACCATGTAAAGCTTTTAAAAAGTTTTGCCAATATCATAAAATGTAAAGGAATAAAATACAAAATAAATTGTTTTCATGATATTCCACGTAAACTCAAGGAAAAGAACTCTTTCACATAATGATTTACCAAATAGAGAAATACTTGGATGTAAAGCTATGAAATTCATTCAACTCAGTAAAGGGACTTCCTAACATAAAACATTCCTGCTAAGCATTCTGTGCATTTTCAACTGATATATTAAAATTTGGAAATTCAAAATGCTCTTAAAAGTCGGATTTTAACATGCATTTTAAAATATCTCATATATTTGATATCTGAAAATAAATTGTTACAAAATAGATCAATCTGTTTCTTATCACTCAGTTAAATTATGAGGTGGATTTCAGTAAGTCATCATGCAGTCTGATTATTCTCAGTACTAATCAGGATGCATACATTTATAGGCCATGAGTTTACATTTTGGGAAGGAATGTGGCTCACAGGATTGTTAGGAAGGGATAGCAGACACTTACATTGCTTGGCTAGTCTGATCTAGCAATCATTGTTCACGGCTAATGAAATTACTTGCATAAACTCTATTACATTATTGTCACTTAAATGTAGAGGGAAATTTTCCACTCCAGTTATAGAATTAAAGATTAAGAAGCATTGGTTTGACTCAAATGAATACTCCATGTCCAGTGGACCACTTATTGCTACTATTATAAATAGGGTATTTTATTTGAAAAATACCTAAAACTCTAAAATTGTTTCATCCAAGGACTGCTTGAGGATTATAAGCCACAAAAGTCTTCAGGTATTCACTGAGCCATTAAACAAACAATGTAGGCATACATACACAAAAATGTAGACTGAGCTACTCATATCATGAGAGGTACTTTTAAGGTTCACTTGAAAACCAAGGTTTTTTCAAGTATAAAATTATCTTGTGAATAAAATTAATAAGCTAAATGTTATTATTATATTAAATACTCTGAGGAAACATGACCCTCCTATTAGAGGTTGGGACAACATAGTCAAATGCTTCTAAATGGGAAGGAAAAACAAACTCTTTTCCTTGAACTTGTATTGTCAATCTAGTTGTTCTAAAATAGACCACAAAAATACTGTTAGGCAAACTCACTCCCTTCACTGCTCTCCTTGGTTTCAAAGAATTGAAAAAGAAGAAAGTGTGTATATATGCTTATAATTACCTTCAAATATTATGTTTTTTATCTGCATAGCCATTTATTGTTAACATATAAGATAATGTTTATAAGTAGAGGTATACTTTTTGGTAACATGTTTGAAATTTGAAAAAATAGTTTCACTTTTCTAGTTTTGCATGCATAATCATTATTCCAAAAGTTGTTTGTTAAATGAGTTTAGTTACCTTTCCGAGACACATGTAGAGATAATGAAAAATAGGACTTCAAAGGTTTGTCTAGAATTCTTTAACAGAAAATGCACTGTCCCTCATACTTATGTGACATTCACCTGGCATAAGCAAAGATATAGTTCTCTTGATAATTTGCTAAATCATTTATATTTAAAACTGCTATTATATAATTATATCAATGTGGTATACTGAAACATAGGTTACAAAAATAAATGTTTATAAAGTAATAAATGTTCCTAAAATATTTTATTCTATTAATATGGATTAATATTCTATTAATATGGAGATAGTAATATATCTCCCCAAGAGACAGATAAAACAAAATTAAAATTCAAATGAGAGAGATTTCTTCGAGATGAAGACATTGAAGAAGTTATTATGGATGTGAATTCGCATGGGGCCAGAAAAAGGAGTGGCATTTGAACCTGTTCCTTGGTCTTGAGAAAACAGGGCCGAAGAGCAGGAGAAAGAACTAACAGACATTTATGACAGGGGAGGGGAGAACTCTTACGGAGTTACTGAAGTATGGAACATAAAGTTGGAAAACTTATATAGATCTAGATAGAAGAGCTTTTAATGCCTAACCTATGACTTACAACTCTGCTGTCACATCTCTATAAAGTTATAAAAGGGGAAGATGGAAATGCCAAAGTAAATTTCCATAGATTTCAGCGTTAGAAAACAGATTTGGGAATATTTGGCCTACAGAGGTGAGCCAACTGGTGTGAACTGAAGGTATTTACTGTTGAAGAAAACCTAGAAGAAATTAAGAAAAAGAAAAAAAAAAGGAGTCTTGAGTAGATTTGGAGTTTAACAAAAAGACAAGAAACATCTGGAGAAGCAGGTGGAAGAAGAGAAAAGATTTTGAATACCTTAGAAAGAATTGTGTTGCAAACCAAGGAAGCAGAGAAGTCCCCACGAGGCCTATCAACAATATCAAAACATACAGAGAAACACACTACAAACAACAAAATCTAATCTTTGGTTTGATTATCATTGTAGAGTAGTATAGATTCAACAAGAAGGTAGATGTGAAGAAACTAAGGAAAGCAATAGAGTAGAACAGGAGAATTAGGGTATTAAAATAAGAAGTGTTGAAATGGAGAGAAGAATCTGATAAAAAAGCAAAGGAATGTAAAAGATGGCATCTGAACTGTGATCACGTGTGCAATATAAGATATGCAAAATTTCAATGACATAAACGTATAGGAGGTATGAAAGGGCATGAGGCAGTGGCAAGGGAGTAGATTTTTAGAGTATGATATCCAATCAGTTGGATAATTCCTAGTGAAGAGGAAGTTTAAATACATTTATTTTCATGAACAGCAAATAAGAGATGAAGCACTAGAACAGAGAAAACAGAAAATGTTGAGACTTGCATTTTGAAACAGTCAACCCTAAGCATGTTAAAACCTCCCCAAATGGTAACAGGTACAATATTAATATAAAGTTTTCAATGACGAGCACTAGAATCACTAAGGGAAGATTAGAGAAAGTTCTGGAATTTAAAGGTAACATTAATAATAGTGATGATGTCCATGTATACACCATGTGCAATTCATACACTCCCTGATGTGAAAACAGAACTAATTCTTCTGAACCTTTATTTATAGAAACTTTGAGCAAAGAGGAGATGAGATTTGCTGGAGCATATTACGATATTCTTTAGTACACTTTCCTTCAAAGTATTTGAAAGGCATTCAGCATTATGAAAAGTTTTTGCTGAAAATGACAACTTTATGAGAAATCTGTTACCTAATAATAAAAACTATAACAACAGCACTTAATAATGATGACAATAATAATGATAATGATGATGGTGATGTTCACGAATACGTAATCCCTGGCATCATAAACCCTTATGAATAGCTTTAACAGTTGGAATTTAAAATCCAAATTTTTGGTTCAAACATCATCAAACACTGAGTCACTGGCAGGCTTAAGGGCTGAAACAGATGAAAGTGAAGTGAGGTATTTTTGTTTAATATACAATTCAACTAGCAACATTTACATTCTTGAAAAAAGTGGTATTAACAACAAAACAAAAACACACAACCAATCTATGTTGCATTGAAATATTCATTGAAATTTACCTAAGTATTTGCTATTCTGACCTTAGGTCAGCAGAATTTTTTGTCAATATTTCCCTTTCTTTTGGAGTCCATGTTTTGGGGGCGCCTGGGTGGCTCAGTCAGTTAAGCATCCAACTTCAGCTGAGGTCATGCTCTCAAGGTTTGTGAGTTCAAGCCCTGTGTCCAGCTCTGTGCTGACAGCTCAGAGCCTGGAGCCTATTTTAGATGGTGTGTTCCCCTCTCTCTCTCTGCCCCTCCCCCACTCGTACTCTGTGTGTCTCTCTCTCTCAAAAATAAATAAACATTAAAAAAAAATTAGAATCCAGATTTTGTTGTCTGGTTCATTCTCATCCTCACTATAAGCCCAAAGAAAAAAATTGCTCAGCTAAGAGAAAATAAAATTTAAATATCCTATAAAATGAAAAATTGAAAACAGAAATTGAAGGAAAAATAAAATAAATCTTGTCTGGTTTTCCAAATGAAAAAGAAAAAGAAAACATATATTTAAAATTGGAATCACTCCCTACTGAATTCTGAAATTTATTATGGAAAACTATGTGTATGCAAGTACATGCACAGACAGATATAAGCATATGAAACCTTGCACTTACTAGCTGTCTTACAACCCTCACATCCCTGCATGCTATGTGGGCAAACCCGAAGAGCCTGCTGAAGAACAAGAGAAAACTTGGAACATGGACAGCCATACTTAATGAACCGATTTAGACCTGTCAGCGCTCAGCAGACTCGGTAGCTGACTACAGATGCATAGTTGAGCCCGGCCAAGATCAGCTGAGCCACCATTTTAGAGCAACTCAAATTGTCATGTCACAGAAAGTGAGCTAAATAAATAGATGTTATATTAAGCTACCGAGTTTAGGGGTGGCACAGTTAAAATAACTGAATACAAATGCACTGAAGAAATCAAAGTAATAAAAAAAAGTCTACACATTTTTTTTTAACATCTTAAAATTGCCTCTAGCAATATAGGCATTGTTTGGAAAAAGGCTTGCACCAGAGTTATTTGTTGGGGAGAAAAATCATTCCACATTTAAATTTTAGTATAATTGCTCCATTTCACTTTATGAGATTAGCTGACAAAAAATGAATATGAATGCAGACCCTAAGGGACTGGAAGAAAGAAATGGAACTATGAAAAACTGGAATCAGTCTATAGGGTAACCATATGACTTGGTTTGTCTGGAGCCAAACATTGGTATTCCCAATATCCTGTCTATGTTAACATTTTTCCCACTTGTTTCTTTCTCAAATGTGTTTCTGACTGGGCAAGAGATTATACAGTCAATCTAGTACCTGGCAACAAGGTAGCAAGGTAAAAACTTCCTCTGTACTTAGTTTTTTGTAGACAGGTAGTATTTAGGTAACACTATCCAACAATGAAGAACCATTAGTAACTTCATGCACTTTCCTTACCTGTTTAAAATAAATATTCTGTAAATATAATTCCTTTGTAATAATTCATTTTAAAAGGTCTTAAAGCAGGTGATGAAGTTTAATCTATTTCCTGTCAGATGGTATAGACTCACAATATTAGCTGCTTTGGAATGCTGCCCCATATTTAAATATAAGCAAAGATAACAAAGGTTTTCAGAAATCATTAGCTATATGGAATTAGAAATGAGAAATATGTTAGTAATTGCTTGGTTTGCTGAAACTGTATTTGAAGTGGTACAATTTTAAAATGAAAGATATTTTTGTTTGGAGAATGATTTTCAGAAGAATTACTCCAAATTTCAAGATGAGGAGAGAGCTGATAAGCTACCCTGATCTACAAAGTCCTACTGGGAAACCTGTTTATGGAAGCGACATATTTCTTGCCTTTCCACCACCAAACTGATTTCTGCTACAGGAAAGGAAAATAAAACATGAAAAGGCTATAACCTTGTGATTATTTGCAGAAATAAACAATAATTTACCACACAAAGTATGTGCCTGTTACCTGCGCAGCTACAGCAAAGCATGAAACTTAGATGAAACCGCTCTTTAAAAGAATTTAATATATAGCGATACATATGTGAGTTATATCTTTAGTCAGTGCTACTAGTTATCAGTAAATAAAAGTGTTTCTGAAATCAGCAAATATGGTACTTTTAAACTAGAAAACTAATTTGCCCTTATTATTTTCATTTGATCCACTTAAATTTCTAAAGGACAAAAGAAATATTAAACATTGCTACTAACTATAATTTGACTGGCAGCCTCTGGTTTATAGCCACTATTACTCAAACACATTATCATCAATGTCATCTGTTCACATTTTCAAGCTATAAAACTGGGAATGTTCACAAACATGGCAAATTTTCCATTCACTATCCATATAACCCATTACCCATATCTCCAAGTTCTTTTTTTTATACTTCCTTTGAAACATGTGTTAAGACATACCTTCTGTATTTGTCTTATTTTACTCCATCTTCTATACTGTCAGAGAAGCAAACTTCCTAAAATTTAACCTTGATTATGGCACTCCTAAACTTCATGTTACTGTTTTTCAAACTATATTCAATTCCCTAATCCATCTGCCTTAGAATCACTTGAGGAGGTGTTTTTGTTTTGTTTTATATATTAGTATTCATTATTTAGGTAGGATTTACTCCACACCTTATAGTCTCAAAAGTGACCATGGAAACTGTTTTTACTAAGTTCCCAGGGTGACATTCCCAAGGTGAGAACTATTTCAAGGACGTCAAAGGTTTACTATATCCTTCTTAATAAAAACTGAGTGTAGAATATTAAATAATACCCTCCCCTCATATGTCCAAGTCCTAATCCCAGGAACTTGTGCATGTTACATCATATGAAAAAAAAAAAAACAAAAACAAAAAACAAAGACAAAGACGAAAACAAACAAAAACAAACAAACAAAAAACAACCTTTACCAATGTGATTAAATTAAAGTCTTAAAATGGGGAGATTACCCTGAATGACACAACAGTCTTTTTAAGAAGACAGTGGTAGGAGTCAGATTTTGAGAAGGTGATGTGATGACACAAATGGACGTGGAAGTTCACTGCTGTAATTACTGGCTTGGAAGATGGAAGGGAACCAGGAGGCAAAAAACCCAGTTAGTCTCTAGAAGATGGAAGGGTAAGGAAACAGAAGCTGCAGGAGTTTCTCTTCGTGGCTCTTGGCATGAGACTCCTGCTTTCCTACCAAGCCTTTTTTCCTATGTTCCTCTACATACATTCATGTTTCCTTTTATTTTTTTAAAAAGTACTTGATTAATTTCCTTTTACAAAACACCATGCTCTATTCTGCTTTCTTCACTCAAGCTAGTCCTTTCATCCTCAATAGTCTCTCTTTACATCTTCTCCCAGTAGATTTAAAATCCCCCCGTTTTCCAGGATTCACCATAGACATCAGCTAATGTAGAAAATTTCCCTTTCATCCTTCTTGTGAAATGGTTGCCTGGGCCATTTAGGTTTTTCACAATTTTCAGGTTCTTTTTGGTAAAAGTTAGTATCTGGTGTGCTACTGAGAAAGCAAACCTTCACTCCACCTCTGTCAAAAGTATAAAAGCTAGTTAGGAAAAAGTATAAAACCTATTCTTGTAAGTTTGGTAAAATACCTTACATACATAAATACTTCATAGGAAGCAGATGTAACAATATTATGGCAGCAGTTTTCAGCTAATCATCATCAGATAATTAGTCATCTCAGTTAAATTTTTAATTATGTCGGGGGACATAAAACTAAATGGGATCATAGGCTAAGAGCACCACTAATAAGAGTATTGAGCCTTAAGATTTGCCAACTTATTATACCAAATGTACTTTTATCTTAAATTAATTGCTGGAAAAGTATGGATTAAATTAGCTTATACACAGACTTTTAAAATAAAATTATGTTAATATAATGACTTTCTTCATTAGTGTTCTACAATTTTTGTTGATATGGTTCATAATTCAGTATAAAAGGAATACTGCATATTCTAGCAAATCATATTTATCACACAGAATATGATTATAAAAATTAGTTAGAATGCTATTTTATAATATTAATTAAAATATTATTTCAAGATCACTGATAACAATTTTAAGCTCTTATGAAAGTAACTGAGAGTATTTGCATATATAAAACATAAGGATTCCTGAATTAACCTAAATAAGGATAAGAGTGTATCAAGAAGAAAAGACAGGGGCACCTGGGTGGCTCAGTCGGTTAAGTGCCGACTTTGGCTCAGGTCATGATCTCATGGCTTGTGGGTTCGAGCCCCACTTTGGGCCCTGTGCTGACAACTCAGAGCCTCAAGCCTACTTGGGATTCTGTGTGTGTCTCTCTCTTCGCCCCTCCCCTTCTTGCACTCTGTCTCTGTCTCTCTCAAAACTAAATAAACATTAAAAAAAAAAGAAGAAAAGACAGATTATGTTGCTTTTATTTGTTATTTGATAGAGAGTTGTTATTTGTGTGTACTTATACACACTTGTGCATATATGAACTCTCTGTAGATTGATAGTAACTAAAACCTAGAACATCTTATGGTGTCGGCAGCCTCATAGTCAAAGTAAATGATTATCCTGGTGATGAAAAAATTAGCTGTTGAACACTCTGTATCAACAACTATGTCAAGTATTCAAATGCAGTTTCTACAATAGTTTCTCAAAGTAATTCTGTGCAGTAGGTTGCCCAAGATCACATACAGAAGGGATGTAACAATATGCAGTCCAATTTTAGGATCTATAACATTTGCCACTACATGGCCATTGGCTGCTAGTGTCCAAGTCAACTTCTGTCACATCCTTATCATCCAACTGGAATGAAGGGATGTCTTCTGGTAAGAACTTCTGATATTAGCGCCCTTCACAAATCTTCAAGCAAATGCAGCCAGAGTTACTGAAACTGGATCTCTCAGACATTCCAAGGATATACAAATGGTTTGCCATATATTTCTCTATGGAAATTGTTAGTTTCTAATTAACAGTTTCCCAAATGATACAAGACAATGCACATGTGTTTGAGTTGGCCATGACAGAGTAATAAAGAATCAAATTTAAGCAGCGATTGCACTCATATTGTTCTCACTGGTAAACCCATTAAGCCAAAGAAAATTTTGACTGTAAACACCGTATTCTGAATGCTCTATCAATAAGAATACCATACTTCAACCATTAACTAAACAACATATGAGCTTACACAGTGTTCAGGATAAATAATTTTCATTAACTCTAAAAAGTAAATTTCATATCAATAGACCTCCTGTTCTCCAGCTTCAGGGCACATCATTATAAGTAAAAGTCTGTGGCATAGTGAGCTTGGGAAGACTGTAGATCAGGAAAACCCAGAGATCACCCCATCCAAAGTTTGCAACCAGATATCATCCACATCTAAGCCAATAAACAGGAAAGTGATCCAAAAATTGACAGAACAAACTCCACAACAAAATATAGAGAAGAAGTTGCATCTAAAAGGTTAGGAAGGTCAAAAAGCCTAAGGGAAGCTGCCCACAGGAGGGAGGGAACTGTGCATGAAGAGAGGGCAGAGAAATAGGCTCAAATCAGGGAACCCACACAGGGAAGATTAATAAATCCCCATAACATTTCGCACTGTAAACCAGAGATGCTGAACTCTGTGAGTTTGTATAATCAATAGGACTTGCAGCCTAGAGCTTTAAAAGTCAGCTGACTGGGCAAGCCTGGAAGGCTAGTGCTAGCTGGGTCGTTGCCCTTAAAGAGACAGCAGCCTATGCTGAGAGGCAACATAAAAATGGTAATTGACACAACACAGGGGGAAAACAGCAGACAGATCTGTTCATACTAATTTCAGAGCATGTTGGGAAACTTCTCTGAAAACAGAGGAGCTGGAAGGCACCATTTTTCTTCCCCATCCCAGCATAAACACAGAGCCATTTGCAAGAGGCAGGGCTGCACATATACCTGCTGGCTAAGGAGCTTCCTGACCTACTAGTAGTTTGCCACACCCATGAGTCTCCTGAGGACTCCACCACTCCAGGCCTGCTAGTCTAGGTCCTGAGCTCAGAGCAAATTTTGTTAAAGTCCAGTGGACCCTGCCCAACTACTGGTTGCACAGCTGCCACTGCAGTTGGCCTCACATCCCCAGCCACTGTCATGCTCCCAGCCCAACCACCAGGTGCATACCTGCCACCAAGTGCTATGCCCAGTTGCCGTGCTGCATTCAGCCATGTGCCCCCCAGTTACAGCACCTTCTGTCACACCCAGTGTCATATACCCAGTGTCATGTCCCAGCCGCTATAGCACTTTGGGGGATCCAGCATAGGAATAGTGGTCCAGCCCAAATTTTCCTAACACCTTAACCCTGCTCACAGTTTCCCCAGTGGGTGTGCTCCCTCACAGCTAGCCTGCCTGGTCTCACTAACACCACAAAGAGCAAGCATAGCCCACAACAGGCAGAGAGTCAGTGCAGACGACTGCACAGAAAGGAAAAGTGATGCAGATACAACAGCAGGGTGTAAGCAACACACAGAGGATGCTCTCCTAAAGTACCAGGCTCTGGTGAATAGGGGCCACTGCACTGCAGGGCACTACAGGACTTCTGCATAAAGTCACTGCTTCCAAGAGAAGAAGACATAGCTGACTCTTTTAACAATGGAAAAAAAAAACAACAAAAAGAAACAGACAAAATGAAGAGACAGAAATTTATCCCAAATGAAAGTACAGGAGAAGGCCACAGCTAGAGATCTAAGCAAAACAGATATAAATAGCATCCCTGATACAGAATTTAAATTAATGATTATAAGGATACTCACTGGACTTGAGAAAAGAGTGGAAGACATGAGTGAGACCCTTAATGCAGAGGTAAGAAATAACATAGCAGAGATAAAGTGTTCAACAAACAAAATGAGAAATATGCTTGATGAAATGAACAGCAGGATGGAAGAAGCAGAGAATAAATAAGTGACCTAGAAAAAAGAGTAATGGAAAGTAATAAAGCCTAACAAAAGAGAGAAAAAATAATTATGCAAAACAAGAATAGACTTTGGGAACTCATTGACTCCATCAAACATAATAACATTTGTATTATGTAAGTCCCAGAAGAAGAGAGAGAAAAGGAAGCAGAAGATTTATTTGAAGTAATAATAGCTGAAAACTTCCCTAATCTAGGGAAGGAAACAGATATCCAGATCCAGGAGGCACAGAGAATTCCCATCAAAATCAACAAAAAGCATGGCCACATCAAGTTATATTGTAATTAAATTGGCAAAATACAGTGATAAAAAATGTTATAAGCAGCAAGACCAAAGAAGACAGTGACTTACAAGGGAAAACTCATAAGGCTAGCAGATTTCCATAAGAAACTTTGCAAGCCAGAAGGCAGTGGCATGATATTTTCAAAGTGCTGAATTGGAAAAATCTGTAGCCAAGAATACTCTGTCCACCAAAGCTATGACTCAAAATAGAAAGAGAGATAAAGAGTTTCCCAGACAAAGACTAAAGGAGTTCATTATCACTAAATCAGTCCTGCAAGAAATATTAAAGGGAACACTTTGAGTGGAAATGAGACACTGAAGTCACATTATAAAGGTAGGAAACACAAAAACAGTGAAAATAAATATTTCTGTAAAGAATCAGTCAAGGAACTCAAAAAGTAAAAAGATATAAAATATAAAAACATATACCTAAAATGTGGGGAGGAGGGAAGAAAAGAATGGTTTCAGACTTAACCATCAACAGATACTGCTATATGCAGAAGAGCTTATATACAAGCTTGATGATAAACATATATTTAAAAACACTAAAAGATTTAGTGGCACCTGGCATCTGGGTGGCTCAGTCAGTAAAGCATTTGACTCTTGATTTCAGCTCAGGTCATGATCTCATGGTTCGTGTGTTTGAGTTCCACATCAGGCTCTGCACTGACAGTGTGCAGACTGCTTAGAATTCTCTTTTCCTCTCTCTCTGCCCCTAACCTACTTGTGCTCTCTGTCTCTCAATCCAAATAAGTAAACTTAAAAAAAAAAACATTATAAAAAAAAAGAATAAAGAGAAAAAATATCCAAATATTTCACTAAAGAAAGCCAGCAAACAAAAGATATGAAAGGATCAGAGAAAAACTTCAGAAAAAAAATCAAAACAAGTAATACAATGGCAATAAATACGTATCTGTCAATAATTACTTTGAATGTAAATGGACTAAGCATTCCAATCAAAAGACATAGTGAGAGAATGGATAAAAAAATAAAAAAAAAAAACAAGACATATCTATATGCTGCCTACAAAAGACTCATTTTAGACCTAAAGATACCTGTAGATTGAAAGTGAGGGCATGGAGAAACATCTATCATGCAAATGGGCGTCAAAATAAAGTTAGAGTAGCAACGCTTATACTGTACAAAATAGACTTTAAAACAAAGGCTATAATGAGATAAAGAAGGACACTATATAATAATAAGGGGACAATCCAATGGAAAATATAACAACTGTAGATATTTAGGCACTCAACTTGGAAAACCCAGGTACATAAAACAGTTAATAGCAAAACTAATGGAACTAATTGATAATAATATAATAATAGTAGGGGACTTTAACACCCCACTTACATCAATGTGGATGTCGATCATCTATGCATAAAATCAACAAGAAAACAATGGCTTTGAATGACACACTGGATCATATGGACTTAACTGATATGATCAGATCATTCCATCCTAAAGCAGTGAACACATCGCACAACTGCACAATGAACATTCTCCAGAACAGTTATATATTAGCCCACAAAACAAGTCTCAATAAATTCAAGAATATATAGTGATACCATGCCCCTTTTCTGACTATAACACTATGAAACTAGAAGTCAATCACAAGAAAAACTTTGGAAAGATGACAAATACATGGAGGCTAAATAACATACTACTAAATGGTGAATGGGTCATCCAGGAAATAAAAGAAAAAATAAAAAAATAAACCCATGGGAAAAAAAGGAAATTAAAACACCGTGGTCGAAAACCTTTAGGATGCAACAAAAGCAGTTCTAAGAGGAAAGGTTATAGCAATACGGGTCTACCTCAACAAACAAGAAAAATCTCAAATAAGCAACCTAACCTTACACTTAAAGGAGATAGAAAAAGGAGGAAAAAGAAGAGCAAACAACCTAAAACCAGAAGGAGGGGAATAATAAAGATTAGAGGAGACATAAATAACATAGAAACCAAAGGGAAAAAAAAAGAAACACACACACACACACACACACACACACACACACATCCACACACACCCAAAAACAGCAAAACAAAGCAAAACAAAAAATACAACAGAAAAGATTAATGAACCCAGGGGCTGGTTCCTTGAAAAAATCTGTAAAATTGATAAATCTCTAGCCAGAATTATTAAGGAAAAAAAAGAGATATAACTCAAAAAATAAAATCATGAAGAAGAGAGAAGAAATAACAACGAACACCACAGAAATACAAACAATTATAAGAGAATATTATGAACAACTATATGCCAACAAATTGGAAAACCCAGAAGAAATGGATAAATTCCTAGAAACATATAAATTACTGAAACTGAAACAGAAAGAAACAGAAAACTTGAACAGACTGATAACCAGCTAAGAAAGTGAATCAGCAATCAAAAGGTTCCCAGCAAACAAAATTCCAGGACCAGACGGCTTCCCAGGGGATACCCACCAAACATTTAAAGAAGAGTTAATACCTACTTTTCTCAAACTATCCCAAGAAAGGAAGGAAAACTTCCAAATTCATTCCATGAAGACAGCATTATCCTGAAGCGAAGTCAGATAAAGACCCCACTAAAAAAGACAACTACAGGCTAATATCCTTGAGGAATATGGATGCAAAAATCCTCAGTAAAATAGTAGCAAGATGAATTAAACAATACATTTAAACAATCATTCAGTATAATCAAGAGGGATTTATTCCTGGGTTGAAAATGTGGTTCAATATCTACAGATCAATCAACATGATACATCACATCAGTAAGAGAAAGAATAAAGAACCTTATGATCATTTCAATAGATGCAGAGAAACCATTCGGAAAACACACCATTCATGAAAATAATTCTCCAGAAAGGAGGTTTGGAGGTAATATACCTTTACATAATAAAGGCGATATATGAAAAACCCACAGCTAACATCATGCTTATTGGGGAGAAACTGAGAGCCTTTCCCCTAAGGTCAGGAACAAGACAAGGATGTCCACTCTTACCACGTTTATTCAGCACAGTAGTGGAAATCCTACCCACAGAAATCAGACAACAAAAAGAAATAAAGGCATCCAAATTGGAAGAGAAGTAAAATGTTCACTATTTTTAGATGCCATGATATTTTATGTAGAAAACTCAAAAGATTCTATCAAGAAAATGCTAGAAATGATGAATGAATTAACTCAAGTCACAGGATACAAACTCAACATACAGAAATCTTTTGCATTCCTATATGCCAATAACGAAGTAGCAAAAAGAGAAATCAAAGAATCAATCCCATTGACAATTACACCAAAAATAAGATACCTATGAATAAACCTAACCAAAGAGGTAAAAAGACCTGTACTCTGAAAACTAGAAAACACTGATGAAAGAAATTGAGGTGACACAAACACCTTGGAAAGAGTTTCCATGCTCATGAATTAGAAAAACAAATTTTGTTAAAATGACTATACTAACGAAAGCAACCTACACATTTAATGCAATCCCTATTAAAATACCACTGGCATTTTTCACAGAGCTAGAACAAACATTTCTAAATTTGTATGGAACCACAAAAGACCCTGAATTGCCAAAACGATCTTGAGAAGGAAAAGCAAAGATGGAGGTGTCACAATTCTGGACAAAGTTGTAGTGAACAAAACAGTATGGTACTGGCACAGAAATAGACACATAGATCCATAGAACAAAATAGAAAACATGGAAATGAATCCAAAACTACACGGTCAATTAATCTTCAACAGGTAGGAAGAATGACCAATGAGAAAAGGATAGTCTCTTCAAGGAATTGTAGTGGGAATATTGGACAACATACAAAAGAAAAACATTTGACCACTTTCTTAACCATAACCAAAAATAAATTCATAATGAATGAAAGACCTAAATGTGAGACCTGAAGCCATACAAAAATCTTCAAAGAATACACATGCAATAACCTCTTTGACATCAGATGTAAGTTTTTTCTTGATATGTCTCCTGAGGCAAAGGAAACAAAAGCAAAAATAAACTATTGAGATTTTATCAATGTAAAAAGCTTCTGCACAGAGAAAGAACATTCAACAAAACTAAAGGCAACCTTCAGAATGGAGAAGATATTTGCAAATGTCATTTTTGATAAAGGGTTCTTATCCAATATATATAAATAATTTATAAAACTCAACACCAAATAAGCAAATAATCCAATGATAAGATGGTCATAAGTCATGAACAGACATTTTTCCATAGAAGACATACAGATGGCCAAGAGACATTAAAAGGTGTTCATCATCAGTTATCATCATGGGAATTCAAATCAAAACTACAATGAGTTTTGATACCTGTCACACCTGTCAGAATGGCTATAACCAAAAATAAAAGAAACAACAGGTGTTGCTGTGGATGTGGGGAAAATGGATCCTCTTGAACTGTTGGTGGGAATACAGCCACCAAACTGGTGCAGCCACTCTGGAAAACAGTATGGAAGTTCCTCAAAAAGTTAAGAATAGAATTACCCTATAATCAAGAAATCACACTACTGGGTATTTACCAAAAATACAAAAACAGTAATTCAAAGGGATACATGCACTTCATATTTACAGCAGTATTATTTATAATATCCAAGATATGGTAACAGCCCAAGTATCCATAAATTGATGGATGGATAAAGAAGAGTTGATACACACACACACACACACACACACACACACACACTGGAATATTATTCAGTCATAAAAAAGAATGAAATCTTGCCATTTGTAACAACATGGATGGAACTAAAGAGTATATTGCTAGCAAAATAAGGCAGTGATAGAAAGACAAATATCATATGATTTTACTCATATGTGGAATTTAAGAAACAAAACAAAAAAGCAAAGGAAGACACACACACACACACACACACACACACACACAGAATTCAAGAAACCAACTCTTAATTATAAAAAAAAACAAACTGTTACCAGATGGAAGAGAGGTGGGGGGATAGGTTAAATGGGTGATGGGGATTAAGGAGTGCACTTGTCATGATGAGCACCAGGTGATGTATGGAATTGTTGAATCACTGTAATATATACCTGAAACTAATCTAACACTGTATGTTAACTAACTGGAATTAATAGAAAGACTGAAGAAAATTCATATCGATAGTTATGTAAATTACTAATTTATAAATGTATTTAAAAAATGTACTAATTTACATATGTAAAGCATTGCTTCTGAGTATGTGCCAACAATATTTATGACATTAATAATCATAAGCACCTATATTTGTGCTTAGATATATAGCTTTCAGAGCAGTTGCACAAGCCCTTTGTATCTTGTTTCTTTAAGAGAGCATCTTTGTTTCTCCAGATGGCAATGAAAGTTTTATAGGATCATATAGAAATTGCTTACATTTCTGCCTGTATATTCAAGTCGTGATAATTCATTTTGCAAAACTGAACACATTCTAAGGAGTCATAGTATGATTGGGGAAATTATCCTAAAGATAAAATCAAAGAAGTTTGGCTTCATAGAAATTAGGATAAAGCCCTAAAATAAATTTAGTACAATATACTACATTTAAATATCCATATTTGCCCTCTAAAAGATTATTTTTGGAGGGAAAACAACGCATGTCTATATAGAACTGCAAAATCAACAACTTCATATATGGTCAATTCTCATTATTTTCAGTAAGTATGATCCATAAAATCTCCATGAACAGTGGATTAGTAAATATTGAACCACCGTTCCAATTGCCTCCTTTTCTTACCTACACATTTATATATCATGCATTATGGTGGCATGGACAAATTCTTCCATTCTGTTTCTATTTTTACTTGATTCTGAAAGTATGTTGTAGATTGAGTTCTCCAAACACAGAAACTGAGACAAAATTTGGGGTGTTAATTTAATGTGTTAAACTGTGATGTAGTCCCGACAAAAAGATTGATCAATTCCACGAGGGGTTCTTGTCCTACAATAAGGAAAGTGGCCAGTCATTTACACCTTCACTTTGCTCTGTCACCAGATACCAGGTATGTAAGGACCTGTGTGGCCGTGAGGAAGTAATTCCTCTGCAGAGGTGGATGTCAATGGAAGCCACTGTTAGGACTGTCCACTGTCTGCATTTCCCACAGCAGGGCATCAGAGCCTTCCTTTTTTTGGCAATTTGCCTGGCATATTTCCTTGCCCACAGTAACGGGTAACTTATCTTTCCCCTTTAAATATATAGGGAAGTTAGTGCATACAAGGAAAGATTTCCTTCATTACTACATCTTATTAGAAATACTAGGAATCCCAAGATCTCATTGGAAGGACATGGTATTCAATTCAATTCAATTCAGTACTTTAACATTTTGAAAGATTAAAGAAGATACTCTTTTGAGCTGTTTTCTATTTTGTCTTTTGTAAAAAGCTAGCAAAGAAAACTGTTCCCATAAACTTGCAAAGTCCTTCATTTTCCAAAGCAATCTGTCCAACTAGAATGTCATCCATCTGTGCAGGCTAGTTGACTCATTTCAGTTTGGGACTTTATTCCTGCAAAACACCTGTACTATAATATGTGCTTAATAATTTCCACCCATTTTCAAGAAAAAATTGCATCTCTAAAATCTTCATGCTGTCATAAAATTGTCAGTTTCCGTTCTTGTTACCATAATGAGATGTTATACAGGTGGATCCATGTTTTAGAACTATTATCCATAGAAATGCACATTTGTCCAACAGGGGAAAAATGTGTTGGCAAAAGGAAACATATCTCATAAAAGCCATGTTTATATACTGTGAGCCAATAATTTTTAAGATCGTACAGTTTGGACACCTGCAAAATATGGATGAAATGTTAGATTTCCATAATGCTACTGTTTGTGTAATGTGACTGTTATGAGGCATGTCCAATTGCCAAATGTTACATGCCTTGGGCCTATGGTGCTCATTAGTCATAGAAATGTATTCAGTTCAGATTATCACATGGAATCAACTTTTGGCATTTTTTTTATTGTGTTGTCACATCAGTGGTTTACATTAATGTCCAAAATTTATGATAAAGCTGAATATATATATTTTTAAGAGAATCAAAAAATCTTAATATTCATATGCTATTCATAGAGCTGTTTTCCTGATTTGTACAATTTTCCTCTGCTTTTGAATTTTCCTTTATTTTTACAACCAAATCTTTTCACTTGTTTCACAAACCAAAGCAGCAGAGTTCAAACTATTTTCTCAAGGAAGTTAAAAATTGTAAATGGGTTTAAATTATTGAAAACTAAAATTAAACTATTCTAACTAAACTTAATCTGGACCACCTTCTTTAATTTATAGATGAAGATATTTGAAATCAAGGCTTTATGCTTACCTGAAGTAACTCAGGTCTGTAAGTTCAGAGCTGATGATAAATCCAGATATTCTTATCTTGATTTCATGATTCTTTCCTCTAAACCATACCTCTACTATTCATTTTTTGAATTTAATAAGAGATTATTTTAATATTTTTATATTTTTCAGCTTTATTGAGATATAATTGGCATATAACATTGTGTAAATTTAAGGTTTACAAAGTATTGATGTGAAACACTTATGTAGTGCAAAATGATGAATTTCATAGCCTTAGCTAACACCTCCATCATGTCACATAGTTACCATTTCTTGTTTGTGGTAAGAACATTTAAGATCTACTCTCTTAGTAACCTTCAAGTATATAAGACAGTGTTATTAACCATGATCACCATGTTTTACATTAGATCCTCAGAAGTTACTCATCTCATAACTGGAAGTTTCTACTCTTTGACCTACTGCTCCTCCCACCCCAAGAAGTTTATTCTTCACCCCCAAGACTCTGGCAACCACTATTCTACTGTTTCTATGAGTTCAGCTTTTTAGATTCCACGTAGAATTGCGGTTATTCAGTATTTGTCTTTCTCTGACTTATTTCACTTACTATAATGCCTCCAAGGTCCAACTGTATTGTCACAAATGTCAAAATTCCCTTCTCTATCATGGCTAAACAATATTCCATTGTATGTATTATACTGCATCTTCTATACCCATTTGTCCACTGACAGTTATGTTGTTTCCATAGTGTAGCTATTGCAAATAATGTGGCAGTGAACACAGGGTGCAGATATCTCTTTGATATGCTTTTTTCATTTCCTTTGGACATATACCTACAAGGAGGATTGCTAGATCATATGGTATTTCTATTTTTAATATTTTGAAAATTTCTTATTCTGTTTTCCATAGTGGCTGTAACAATTTATATTCCCAATGGCACACAAGCATTCCATTTACTCCACATCCTCACCAATGCTTTTTATCTCTTGTCTTTTGATGATAGCCACTCTAACAGCTGTGAGATGATATCTTATTGTGGTCTTTCTTTGCATTTCCTTGATAATTAGTAATTTTGGGTGTCTTTTCATGTACCTGTTAGCCATTTGAATGTCTTCTCTAGAAAAATGCCTCATCAGTTCTGCCCATTTTTAAAATAGGATTGTTTGTGGGGCACCTGGATGGTTCAGTCGGTTAAGCATCCAACTCTTGGCTTTGGCTCAGGTCATGATCTCCAGATTTTGTGACTTCATGCCCCGCATTGGGCTCTGTACTGGCAGCAGGGAGCCTGATTGGGATTTCCTCTCTCCCTCTCTCTCTCTGTCCCTCCTCCACCCACGCTGTCTCTGTCTCCTCAAAATAAATAAATAAACTTAAAAAATAAAATAAAATAGGATTGTTTGTTTTCTTCTTTTGTTTTCTATTGAGCAGTATGCATTTTTTATACATTTTAGATATTGACTCCTTATCAGATACATAATTTGCAAAGCTCTTCTGTTCTGTAAGTTGCCTTTTCATTTTGTTGATGGCTTCCTATGCTGTGCAGAAACAGTTTGGTGTAGTGCCACTTACTTGCTTTTGGAGTCATATCCAAAAAATCATTACCAGACCTATATCAAGGAGCTTAACCTCTATATTTTCTTATAGGATTTTTTTATTCAGGCCTGCTATTTAAGACTTTAATTCATTTTGATGTGATTTTTACATGTGGTGTAAGACAAACTTCTAGTTTCATTCCACTCTCCAGCTTTCCCAGCACTATTTAATCAAAATATACTCCTTTCACCAACGTATATTCTTTGCTCCTTTGTCATAAATTAATTGACAATATATGCATGGTTTTACTTTTGATTCTCTATTTCTGGGTTACATTGATCTATGTGTCTATTTTTATGCTAGTAGAATATGGTTTTGATTGCTATAGCTTTGAAATATAGTGTGAAATCAGGGATACGTCTGCTGCAAACAAGAAATGAAAACATTAATCCAGTTTGATAAGGAAAGTATCATCCTCTTTTGGTAGATAAATGGAGAGTGATAGTATTTCAGTTTTTAAAATGTGGAAATTAAATCAAATTCTAGGTTTGTTGAGAATTGAATGTGTTTTCAGGAAAGAAAAGTGGTGAAGATAGAAAATCAGGCTGTTTGTATTTCTATTGTCTATATATGACAGTAACAATTTAATAGGATAAGAATTTGTTTGAAGATGGAAGTTTACCATGTCACAAACTTAGCCCCCTATGCATATTCATGAAGAAAGTCAATTTGAGGGTTTCTAAGGTTACAGAGCTAGTTTTGACAAACTGTGAATCTGTTCTTGCTTATCAATCCTAGTCATGTTTATCAACTACTCCCACACTGCTTACTTACAAGAAAATCTTCACTTTCAGGAAGATAAGCAACTTTTGTTCCGTGATGGTCTCAGCCTATGGAGAACCAATATCTTGGCGGGACTGGCCCTTTTGGTTCTTATTATGATTGCAAGAGACCCTCAACAATATCCAGGAAATTTTAAAAGAGACAAGGTTTATTACTTACAGTCCTAGATATTACATGGCATACCTGAGGCCATACGGCAAAGTCTAGGGGGAGTGCGAGTGAGTGCATGAGTCTTGGGTTCTGCTTTTATCTGGACCCACGGTGGGAGCCTGGGTTTTGCAGGCTCACTGTCATTGGTGAATTTAAAACATGAAAGGGGGGATTTGAAGCATAGGAAAAGCAAAAAACAAAACAAAATGAAACAACAACAAAAAGAAAAACAAATGGTCCATATTGTCTCTTACTGAACTCAACCAAGACCTCTAAAAAAAGGAACTTGAAGGGAACTTGGAGGAGATGGCTCTTTATCTAGTTTTGTGGTTGGCAATGTGTTTATTTGAATTAACTATCTTTAAAGCGGATGGCTAAGCAGTCAAGGCAATGAAAGCTTAAGTCAGGCACTTGTATTACAAAAAAGAAAAGAAAAACAACTTTCAGGCCTTACACTACAATTAGAATAGAGGGAGGAAAGAATTTATATATCCTTGAAAGTCACAGAGGTACTGACAACTCGAGAAGAGAAAATTCACACACGTCAATTTTTATAAACATGGCAGCCCATGACTGCCTTGCTTTCCTCCTGTTTTTGTACGTCACTTAGTGTTCACTTGACCACCTCTCTTTTGACTTACTTAATCCCTTATCATCTGACCTCAAACCAAGACCTACCAAATTTCTGTAAAAATCAAATAATTCTGAAACAGAATCACCGTATCTTAACAGTACATAATTGAGCATCCACTTTTTGGCTTCAGGAAGGAGATACAGGATATCATATCAACAGTTATAGACTGTGCAACAACCATATACATTTACTGTGTAAGAGAGAAAGGGACGAATTTTAATGGCCACACTAATTACACACTGGATCTTGTTAACTTACTAGATCCTGTGGTGCCTGAGACTCCACACTGCCAGCAAGCTTACAGATGAGGGCAAAGCTTTGTAAACAGAGATTGATCATCAGCTATTTTAATGAGTAAAAATAGGAGTAAGAGACTTACTTAAATTTCTTGACTAAATAATTAACGGAAGAGAGATCCAAGTACACATATGTTTTACTTGAAAAAAATACAACACAGTAATTATAAAGATAATAGCTAAAGTGATTAAGATTTGCTATACGCCATGTGAGTTGCAGGAAGAAAAACTGAACCTCCATTAGTTAAAATCATTTAGTGTCCAAGTACCATACAAGTTGTAATATAGAGTTTTCCCTACCAGAGTAACATTTCTGAAACCCAGTTGTTTGTACAATCTATGTTGCTACTTCTAGCTACATTCCACAGTAACTATCTAGTGCTGTCTGGGGAAAAGGTGGACTGGAAAGTGCAAGAGCAAAACGTGAAAGGCTTTTTAAAGAAACCAGAGTACTGCTCAACTCATGTATTTCGAGACAATTAACCCTGGTCTAAGTAACATGCCAGTTCTGCTCTCGTAGTAGCCACTTTTTAGATGACCTTATTAATTTCTCATTCTTCCCGGGAAGAGCTGTGAGTAGGTCATATATTGTGATAAACTTCTATTGTAAGGTGACTGGTGTAAAAATGCACATCTTAACTAAGCTGAGACAAAGAAAGAATCATTTCCTTCAGGCTTCCGAGGTTGTAAAATGTGAAATTTGATCAAGTTATACCATGAAAATATGGGAACTAAGACACGTATTTTTTTTTTTTTTTTTCAGAGAGAGAAGAATGAATCCACTCAGGCCACAAAGAACTCTTCAACACTAGGTAACAACTGCCTTTTGATGCCCAATTGAATCTGTGCTCATGAATTTTGTAAGCTGGTACTGAGCCTTAGTAATGAATTTCTCCTTTCTGCCTTTTGTTATTTGCAACCAAAGACATCTCTTGGAAATAGCTACTTACTTAGCTACATAACCTTGAGTACACTCCTTACCCTCTCTAAAACTCAACTCATTCATAAGTGTACCTTCTTGTGTGATTGTAAAAATGAAACCCAATAATTTATGTATATTTCCAAGCATGATACCTGACCAAAAATAAGACTCAGATAATGCTCTTATCACTTACCGAAACAAAACAAAACCACAAATAACATTTTTTACTTATCCTTGTTGTGGCCTTTAGCCTGCATTGAAGAAAAAGGGCAGGGTTTTCTGCTGTATTCTAGGGTCTTCTCACATTTAGGTGTCTCAAATTGCCAACAGGCAAAAGGTTTAATAAAATACCACTAGTGTTTGTTACCATTTGTTCCTTGAAACATATTAAAAAATCCTTCTATAAATGTCATTAGTTACAATTATTTGTGTAAAATTTTCTTAGCTGGAAAGAACAGTTGATGTTTAAATGGAAAAACACCCTATTTCTGTTATATTTTAGAAATATTATAAGACATATTTCACAGCATGATGCATATTTTAGTATTCTGTCATTTTGTATGGTTGCTACTTTAAGAAAAGAAAAGACTCACATGAGATTTTATTTACTGGTTATACTTCAACCCTCCTAGTGTTATAAAATGTTTGTAACAATTGGCCTAAAGTTGAAAATAATAAGTTTATTAATTCTATAGAGAATTCCTTTACAATAAGTATAATTCATTATTAAGATATTCTGTGGATGAGTAGGTTTTATTTGCCTAGGGTGACATATTTCTAATGCTTTCTCTCATGAACAAATCTCTAAAGATTTCAAGGTGTTATTATATAAAAATAAAATAGATGGGTTACAACAATGGCAGAATTCAATGTGTCAGAGATATTTTTAGTGCCTGGAGCACACAAAATTCAAAATTGTACAAGATCAGCTCTAGTTGCAATAATAATAATAATACTAATCATTATCTGTGGCTTTTTTTCCCCTGAATCCATGAGTCACTTCAATAGTTTGGGTAGAAAGATGGAACAGTAGACATTTTTATAAAAGCTCTGCCACTTAGTGAGAGGTCAGTTATATTGCACAGAACAACTTTCACTGGACCTGCTGCAAAATGAACATTAAAAAATCTCCCTTCTGACTGGCCCACTTATCTTGTCACCTTTAGGAAAGAATTTTGTGTTATAGTCCTCTTCCCACATTAAAAAAAGCAGCCCCTTATTGACAGTATTTTAAATGAATAAGGTATTGCCTTTTTCGCATGGGGGGAGTAGGGGTGGAAGTACTTTCCTCAATGTCAAAATCAAAACATACATTTCAGCAACATTAAAAGTCTCAAGGTTAGAGCCCTGGAAAAATGCTGTGACTCTCCCACCTTTGACGACTCTTTGTCCTTCCCTTCTTCCCTTTGTCAGATGATGGATTCGAGAGGTGCTGTGAGAATGGAAGGGGAAAATTATCTCTCTGAGCTCAAAGTGTGATTTAAGCTACTGCTCTCCATACTTCCAAAAAGTTCTCAAATAGTTAAGAAAAAGTGTGGTCTCCATTGAAGATACAGAAATACAAGTTATAGGTTTGGTCTTGATTTTTACAGAAAAAGAAGTGGATTTTCTTTTTGTGTTAAGATGTTGTGTGGATTATAAATTATCTTATAATCTAAATTAGCCTGTTTTAGATTATTTAGATTATTTATAATCTAAATAAGCCTGTTTTTCAAATATATAAGGGTTGTTTATTCAGAAACATGTTATTTGCCATATATTTATGACTTCTAATATCTAGTACTGTGTGCAAATATATATTATCAATATATTTGTTTGAACTCGTTTGCATATATAAATATGATGTATACATAGCAAACATTTTATTGCTACATTTGAAGTTTTTCTGAAGTTATTTGTCAAAAAATCCAGCAGACGTTTTTTAATCCTGTCTTGGAAAATGATATGGCTGAAAGGAAAACCCCCAAATTCATATATTGAAGCTCTAACTCAAAAATGTGACTATATCTGGAGATAGAACCTTTAGGTATCAGTTATGGTTAAATGAGTAACAATTCATAATAATATTATAATGAATCATAATAATTAAGGTTAAATAAAGGTGGGGCCCTCTTTGTTCCCTTCTCCCTGTCTCCCTGCCTCTCTCTTAGTCTCTCTCTCCCTTCCTTTTCTCTTCTCCCCTCCCCTCTCCTTAACCCCACAAAGAAAAAGCCTTGTGATAACACAGCAAGATGACAGCTGACTGCAAGCCTAGAAGAGAGCTCTCACCAGGAACTGAAATCAGCCAGCACCTTGATCTGGGACTTGAGTCCTCCAGAATCGGTTCTGCTAATTATACCACCCAGTCAATGATATTTTGTTATGGCAGCCCACGTTCACTAATACAGAACATAAGCAAAAAAGAATAATCTGGAAGGTAGTACAGACAAGATATTCTTTCTGCTATCTTTACATAAAGATGCAAAACCTGGAAAAAGAAATGAGGTGTGGGAAAACTTATATTTTGTTAATACCACCTCATATGCTTTGCTTCTTACCTCTAATCAACAATTTAAATCTGAATCTAAGTTTTATGTTTATTTTTCTTCTTAATACTGTTGTGTTTTAATTACTGAATTCAGCAGTTTATATATGTATATGATGTATATGTATATACACATTAAACACATTTTATTTTTAAAAATGTTTTTATGTGTTTATTTGAGGGAGGGAGGGAGGGAGGGAGAGAGAGAGAGAGAGAGAGAGAGAGAGAGAGGGAGGGGCCGAGAGAGAGGGAGAGAGAGAATCCCAGGCAGGGCCTGCATTGCTAGCGCAGAGTCCGACATGGGGCTCAAACCCACAGACCACGAGATCATTATCTGGGCCGAAATCAAGAGCCAGACGCTCAACTGGTGAGCCACCCATGCACCGCTGTATATACACACTTTAATCACCTACTTTCTAGTTTAAAAAAAAAAAAGTCAAGAATACAGGGAAAGATATCCATATTTTCTCTAGTAACATAATGCATATTAGAAATATAAATATATTGATTCTAAAAGGTGAGTTAAAATTTGAACAGAAGTTCTACTCATTTCTTTCATCACCCTAATAGTTATCTTACACATCGCATATCGTAGGGTGTATACATCCTATTCAAGACCACTGCACTACATGTGAATCATTAAAACATAAAAAAGTCATATTTCACGTTCTACACCTCTTCTGCAAACAATTAAATAATTTTAGTATTGTGTAGGGTACACAAGATATTAGAATTGATCCTCAATAATACCCTTTTCTCTTCCCTTCCAAGAATTGTGGCCCCACCCACGACTGTTCTCAGAATTTGTCAAAGTTCATATATTTTTACCTTTGGAATTGAATACTGTCAAGCCAAGAAAACCTGTGTACATAATGTCATGTACAGCTTGAAAATTTAAAGTTGTTTGGAATTATGTTCTGGAGCCCCTTTTTCTTTATATAGTTAATGCAGCCTGTGCAAGTTTATCACAGAGACACAAATCTTCATCGGGTCGCTAGAAAAAGAGAACAATGAGACCAATGTGTGTGTGGCATCTAAATACTCACCATAGGAAGCATTCACCAAACTAGTAATAAATAATCTCTTTTAAGTTTTAGAAATAAGATGTAATAATAAATACTTACAGGAGCACTGGATTTATTATTTTGCTCCTGGTAACAGCTTGCCCACTGAATCAAATTATATGATCTTATATTATTTAGATTTAAAAAAATTAAAGAGCAATCAATTCATTACTCATGTTTCTTTGAAACTGAACATGTTACCATGTGCTGTGTATTTGAATTCTGGCCCTCAAACTTTTGTGCTGAATCATATCATAAATCAGAACACCCCCACTATTTTTATGAGTTTTATGGCAATAAATGATGTTATAGAGAATTTATGAGGGCAAAATCTCCACTAACTACATAGTTATTGCCTTTCCAAAGGAATAAATCCTGGTTACCTGAGACCAGAAGTATGAAGTTCTTGACACCAAAGAATTCATAACTGATGGGCACAGTCTGAAGGTCTTAATCATGGGGGGATGTTTTCTGGGTTGTAAAATGTACAAATTGGCCAGAGAAGGAAGATTAATAGAGCTCCTCAAGTGGTCAAGCTAAACACACCCCTGGCTGGGTATGCACTACGTCAGGAATGGATTTGGATCCCCTTCTTACTGAATAAACAGTGGTGTTCAGGCTCCTTACATAATCTCTTTTATTTTACATATTCATTTGCTTAACTTGCAACCAACAAGTTAGTTGGCATTAAGCACTGTAAAAGTATATTAAAATATCTTATGTTTACTTATACCCACATGCACAAACACTTATATAAACACATTTACAGATGTGTTTATAAAACACATTTCTAACAACACACAGTTGTATGTGTGGCATCTAAATAAATATTCATTTATTGTCAGGAAGAGGGTAGTGTTTTCCCTCTGCTATTCCACCAACTTGAGTGAATTCATAAATTTATGGAATTCTATGTTCTAGTTTTGTTGAAATGTTTTGAACGTGCAGTAGTTAAGAGGCTTTGCTACCCAAATATAGAGATATATAAACGTGTAATCTGAAAAAGCACAATTTACTCAGCTGAATTAACACAGGTACAGGGTGATATAAATTTTAACGTATAATTGCAGAATGGGTCAGTTTTAACTTTATTTAGCCACATGCTAAAAAGCTTACAGAGTTTTATTCATCCCTCTCGGCCTGAGTTTCATAAATATTGATTCCATGTGGAGCACTGGTTTCATTTTTTACAATATGGAATAATAATCTTAGACATGACTAAGTTGAAAGTATGTTGGAAATGCATTTTTAAAATATTTTGAAACTTGTTTTTAAATAATAAATATTATGTACATGCAAAGAAATATGTATCATCTTTCTACCATATCTCTCTGCCATTCAGAACACCCCTTTCCACTGATAGATTTTTGTGTGTGCTTGCAGATTTTCACAGAAAATCCATGCATATTCTACTATATACACAAAGATAATACATTTTTACTCAAATGATAACAAAGTATGTATACAAAGGGTAACAGAGTATACTTACTATTCCAAATCCTGCTTTTTTAATTCACAGTTTTACTTGCATTTTAGAGCTTATTCTTATGAAACATACAAAATTGGAACATTTTTTAATGGCTACTGGTATTATGTTTAATAAATACTCCATTATTACTAAAGTCATTTGATGATTTAAAAATTTCTTTTAAATTAAAAAAAAAAATTTTTTGAGAGAGAGAGAGAGAGAGAGAGAGAGCGAGCAAGCAGGAGAATGACAGAGATAAAGAAGGGGACACAAACCGAGGCAGGCTCCAGGCTCTGAGCTGTCAGCACAGAGCCTGACGCAGGGTTCAGACCCATGAACTGTGAGATCATGACCTGAGCTGAAGTCGGAGGCTTGAATGACTGAGCCACCCAGGAGCCCCAAGTCACTTGATATTTTAACTTTAGATCATTATGAGGGTTTTGTAAGTACTGACAATGCAGTTTACATGCTCATTTCATGAATATAAAAAATTTTCTAAATGTAGATCATAGGGGAAGTTATATTCTTAACTTTGTTAGACATTGCCAAATTGTTTCTTATAGTTTGACTCAATTTACAGACTGGTTGCTTGATTATATGTATAGGTGCCAATTTTTCCATACTCTCAGTACTTGAGTTTTGTTAATTTAACACTGAATTGCTTGGAATCATGTCATAGTTTTCTATACCACTGTAGCTGTAAATTATAGAACATTCCAGTGAATTTTAAGTGTGTCCTTTTTGGGATGTAAGTAGACTATCTCTATAATTTTAGTCCCTAATTATATCATTCCATAATTTAACCCTTTTGTACCTATCTTTCAAACTAGTGTATTTTTTTTTGTTTTATTTTGTTTTTATTTTTGACCAGTGTTTATATAAGGATATTTTATATTTACATCCTTAAAACTAAGTATAACATTAAAAGGTTATATGAGTGAACAGTCCAAATTTAATTGGTTGAACATCAATATCTGGAATCTAATGTATAGATATTGGAAGTATGTAAAAATTATTAATAAAGATATTGAGCAATCCTGAATATTGCTGGTGTTAATAGAGACATAATAGTGTTAGAGTCAGTTTAAAGATTTCTCTTCCATTGTCAGATTGTTCTGAGAATTTTATATAATGTGTTTCACATTTGCTTTTTTAGATTTTCCTGATTTTACAACAAATCCTATGTAAAGAAGATTTTTAGAAAGGAATTTATGGCAAATGAAGGACAACAAAGAAAGAGTAAAGAAATATGTTACGCATGCAAAGTGTTTGTTTACAAACAAGAATATTAACTGTTTAGTGGTTAGGAAACAATGTTTAAAGCAGTTTACAAATTAATGTGATGGTGGCTTGGTGCTTATTTGCAGGTATTTTATTGTGTTTTATTTAATTGGGAATTTGGAGTTTACATTTATTATAATTCATTCCATTTGGGAAGAAATTGTGATTTTTCAGGAACATATCATCGGCTTTAAGTGGATGAACACTCATACATAGGTACAGAGCATATAAGTGGTTACTGCTTTGAGAGCCAAACTCAGGCACAGGGGGCAGTAGTTCCACACCTTTAAACAATTACGTTCGCATACTTAGAACAAATCATGCTGGTCTTAGTAAATATGGTCTGAATAGGTCTTGGAAACAGAGTATTATCAAATTCCTCCAAACGTTTTCCAAGTCTCTCTCAAATAAACCAGCTATCGGTGTCTATGATGCGTGTGTTAATAGCATATCTAACATTAATTTCTGTGATTTCATAGCAAAACAACTATGTGATTGGTGGATAGTTTTCAACAGACACAGTAAAAATGGATAATTTCTTTAATGCAACAGGATACAGACTTACCAAGAGAGTAACACAAGGCAAGAGAATAGAGAAACTCAGGTTCCCAAAAGTTGCAGAGTTGATGACAATGCTATGCTCATAATGATCAACAAGATTGCTTCACCATTCTCAAAGGCATTTCCATATTACCCTGTTCTTTGCCCCCACCCTATCTCCCAGCTAGTGCATATGTGTGTGTGCGTGTATGTGTATGCTCTATTTTGTGTGACTTTGTGGCAAATAACTGGTGTAAAACGTCCTCAGCACATTGCTGAGTATTTATTATAACCAAATTCAGTTCATGAAGAAATCTAATACAGGGCAAATACTAATAGATCAATAATCTTAAATACATTGGCATAAGTACCTTTTGACATGCTGGATAACAAACAAACAAACAAACAAACAAAACTAAATTGTTATTTTTTAATGGGATGAGATAATGTATTTGAATAGTAATAAATACTTTGCTACTGGTATTTTTAAAGGCCCATAATCCATCATCCTTCTCAGAAGATTATTGTGCACTTTATGCTCATCGCCCCAAGTAAGAAACGGATCGAGAAAACAAGAAAGGCAAGAAATTATTCCCTTAATGATTTTAGAATTCCAAAGTGTAATTTTTAAATTAAAAACAAAGGAAATAATTTATGCTCAGATATACATATTTGATTCAATGCCAATGTTACATTCCGAGAGCTTGTTTCCCCTTGGATTGGAAAGGGTTTTCTGGATTAAGGAAGTGGGCCAGGAAAATATTCAATGGGTCCCTGAGAAAAAGACAGACAGATAGAATGCTGTGTCCTATAGCTTCTACCCAAGACTTCGGGAATGGGGAGGGAGGTTAAATATTTTAGATAGATTTTTCAATCTCTCAGAGATTCAATCTCTGGCTTCTCTGAGAGTAGAGAGGCCAAGTCTCTTCACAGGTAGAGTCTGGGAACAAAGCAAGGTCCTTTGAATTGCCTAACATTATCATCCAGTGCAGAGGTCTAAAAAACATTGTGTTTAGTTTCATATGCATATATATATACACACACGAAGAGAGGGGTGTCTGGGTGGGTGAGTTGGTTAAGCACCCAGCTCTTGATATCCATCAGGTCATGATCTCACAGTTTGTGAGACTGAGCCCTGAGTTGGGCTCTCTGTTGACTGCTCGGAGCCTGCTGGTGATTCTCTCTCCCTCTCTCTGCCCCTCCCTTGTATGCATGCACATGCATGTTCCCTCTCTCTCTGTCTCTCAATCTCAAAATAGACAAACAAAAAAACATTAAAAAAAGAGAGGGACAAACCAATAAACAGACTCTTAGCTATTGGGAACAAATAGTTGGTTACCAGAGGGGAGGTGAGTGGGGGGATGGATGAAATACATGATAGAGATTAAGAATACATTTATCATAATGAGCACTGAGTAGTGTATGGAATTGTGGAATCACTATATTGTACACCTGGAACTAATAAAACACTGTTAACTATACTGGAATTAAAATTAAAAAAGGTTAATTAAAAAGTTAAATCAAGGCAACATGTCTTGCGTATCTGAATTTACAGATTTAAATTAGAAAGAGAGTATTTTACAACACATGAAAAACAGATTAACAACTAAACATTCCATAAAGATACATGGTAATTTCCAACTAAACACATTCTTCATTTGAAAGTAGTATGAACAAAATGGCTTTTGAAGAATTAGTCTTTTCTGCAACAACAGTGATCAAGATTATCCATACCAAAGGACACTCAATAATAAATGTCCTTGTTTGGCTTATACAATGACTTGTTTACCATAGAGGACATAATGTAGGAAATTAACTATGATCTGCGTTGTGGAAATACAGCTTCACTCCTTAAGTAATGTGGCTGTGTATGCATCATAAATAGGTGCTTATCAACATGATTTAACAAATTCTAATAGGGTAAAATGAGATAAAGAATCACCACATCTTATAACAGTCTTCTCAGAATATTCAACCTCATTTACTCTTTCTAATTTTAAAGGGAGGCTTTTCAAGGGACCCTCAAAAGCAAAAATATACTGGAAGGAAATTCTAACAACCTCAATAATCCAAGGGAACTGTTTATTTCTCTGTCAGAATGTTGAAATAAAGCAAGATGTGCATATATGACTAATATGTTTTGGAATTTTACTGTTTTTAAAATCTTCCAAAGTCCACATGGAAATATGTTTTTGAAAAAATATTAAAGAATTAATTAAAAACCAGTTAATAATTAATATTGGAGTGGTATTTGGACTTATAGTAAGTAATATTTGCATTAAAATTATTGCCTAGGGGCACCTGGGTGGCTCAGTTGGTTAAGCTTTTGGCTCTTGATTTTGGCTCAGGGCATCATGATCTCACAGTTCATGAGATCTAGCCCTGCATAGGGCTCTTTGCGGGCAGAGCCTTGTTGGGATTTTTTGTTTCCCTCTCTCTCTGCCCCTGCCCTTCTTGTGCTTGCGTTCTCTCTCTCTCTCTCCCTCTCTCTCTCTCAAAATAAATGAATAAAAATTAAAAAAAGGTCCCTAAAACAATAAGTGACATTTAGGACATTTATACATGCCTTTATTTTTATTTTGTTCTTAATTCATTAAAGAAGATTTTCAAGAAGGAATTGATTTGAGACTGTTATCTGAAATCTAAATGATAACCTACATGGAGAAGATTATGCAAGTACAAATATTCTATCAGATAGCATCAATGTTATATAGTTGAAGACATAGAAACCTATGATTTAAAGATGACAGTATATCATTTTTTTTGCTTCTACTTGCATCTTTTCATATAATATTTTTCAAATTGTAGAGCTATAAGAAATAACCACTGTGTAGGTCAAGGTTATATTCCCAGAAATTGAATCACTTCTAACTGAAACATGACATATAATATGAATGAAATTGTCTTGGGGTCACAGTTCATGAACTGTATACTTTCCTTATGTCTACAAGTGGAAGGAAACTAATTTTTTTTTTTTCTGAGCTTTGCCTAAAGGAGAAGCACAGATTTTTTAACACCTCATTTCAGCAAAACATCAATGACTGACATTTTTGTCCTAAAATATAGATTTGTTTTCCCTCACATACAGACCTCTTAGCATTTTAACGATAAATAGTATTTGCATTAACTCTGATCTTGAAAATCAGTAAATGCAGCCTTAGAATATTAAATGTAGATTTACTTCAAATATATTTTACATTTATTATTAATTAATTTTACCTTTTTAAAGGAAGAATTATCTCAAGATGAAAGATTGGCTTAAGCAGTATTTGTCCTCTTTTGTAGACTAAATATGTTTAGAAAAGTATATTTAGAATTGTGAAATAAAGAAGATTATCTCTTCATATTGTTGCTAAAGCCTTTAAATGAAAAACCTGACATCAATCATTGATAAGAACAAAGGACCAACATAATACATGCATATATCTGAACACTAATGAAAGTGATTACAATTTTTGCTCAATTTAGTAATATGAATTCTATAGTTAATCTTATATGTGGGAAAAAAGTAATGTAAAAGGTTTCATACTATAACAAGGAGTTATTAAACATAAATTTTCTTAGAAAATAATGAACTATAAAGCACATTTTAAAAATCCTCAGAACAATAACTTACAAAATGAATCTCTAGTACTTATTAAGTTACATTAATTTAATTTAAATAATACATTATTTTTTAAATAATAAATTCACTTATAAAATATAAATGTCTTTATATTTATATTGTATCTTGTAAGATAAATTAAAATATAGCATATTCAGAGTTTTAGAAACTTATATTTGGGCCAAACATCTTAATAGCAAATGCAAAACATATTCCTTTTTATTAAAAATTTAACATATAGAATCTAAACATATTTGCATCACATATTTTTTTTTAAGTTTATTTATTTATTTATTTTGAAAGAGAGAGTGTGTGAGTGGGAGAGAGACCGAGAGAGAGAGAATCGCAAGCAGGTTCCTCACTGACAGTGTACAGCCCAATATGGGGCTAGAACTCACAACCCTGAGATCATGACCTGAGCCGAAATCAAGAGTGTGACATTTAATGGACTGAGCCACCCTGGTTTCCCTGCATCACATTAATTTTATAGTTTGTTATATAAATAGAGGAATATTTTATTCATATCCACTCTCTAAAAAGTTGTTGTCTAAATGTTATATTTAAAAATACAAATTAGAATTAAATTCATATCAGTTTAAAAAAAGAAATTAGGTGGTTTTAAAATGATACCTTAGGGTAACATTATAATTAATAATTAACTATTTTGGTTCAGAGTATAGAAGACCATATCAGCAGCTGGACAATTTTGCAAGTATTCCATTTTAGAAGTTTGACTGACTTCAGGATATATATCTATAATGACCAACTTTGATATCTACATTCAAATATAAGCTCTTCCTAATTTAGAGGAGCTATTAATATTTCTAATTCTAGCAATGAAATGAGGGCCATGGTATTTTTTAGCCCTAAGCGTAGGATACAGGGAGTCATTTATGTGCTAGGCTTTCAGATATTTCTCATGATTATACATGTTTATGTATTTTCCAAATAAACATGATGATATTTTTAAAATCAACTTATTGTTCTGACTCCACATTTTCTCGAGATAGTGTTAGTTATTAGATAGTTACACTTACTAGAGGAGACACAAACCTTTCACATTTTAGGACATTTCTTCAACAAATAAAATTCAAAACACACATCTCAATTCCAAAACAAAGTCCTCATATTTCTGCATGTGACTTTTTTTTTTTCATGGCTCTGAGTATAAATAAATGAGCATGAAGAAATAAAAATTCTTGCCTCATTTTCCAATACAAGGTTGACTTTACACTTTACTGTACATTAACTAAAGTAATTGATAGTGTGGCCCAGATATAAGCTATAGCCCCACGAGGTTCAAATTATGCTCTGAGTTGCATTTAAGAAGGCATCATTTAACATCAAATACTAATTGAAAAGGAATCCAATCTGTATTTACTTTCCTCAAAGCACATTAACGGGGCTCATCTTACCATTCAAAGCAACATTGTCAGAATCTTTTTTCTGTTTCTTAAATCTGAATCTGCTCCAAGCTTGACCCACTCACTTACCAAGTCTGTACTTTCACTATATCTAGCTTCATGTAACTTTCAACATTTTAAGTTTATTTTATGTTTGATCTAGGCTCCCTAGTCATGTCTACATTGCATTTCTCTTGTTTTTCTCGCCTTTTTTTTAATGTGGTTGAACAAAGACTCTCCTTTTATGGTCAGTAGATGCCAGGTTTGAGGGAAGGCAGAAACACTCATATTAAGTAATCTTTTCAATTTCCTAACAGAAAGGTACAAATGAAAAGTTTTTAGATGTTTGGAGAGCAATATCTAATTCCACTGATTATTTTATTGTTCTGTGAGGGCTCCTAAAATTTGAGATGTTATCCATGTATCCTACACATCTCCAATAATATTTGCTTTCTTGAGCCTTCCTTATCTCCTTTCAGCACATTCCTTTCTACATCAGCATCATCTCTGTGAAATCTGATATTTCCTCTGGGCCCTGTATGACAACTAAATATATAAATTGAGTATAAACCTCAGAAGTACTTGTTATTTTTGATATAAAATAATGTCCTAATGAAAACAAATATAAAACATTATAATTCTAGACACTAGGGCAAGTTATGGTAGGTATTTTTGAGCAAGAGGCTTTGATTCTCATTGATTTTGTAGAAGTAAACATTGTCTAATTGTGCATAACTAAATATCTGTAAAAAATGGAGAAGTTTTCATAGAAATGCTTAAAAAATTATCAGAGCCATTTGTAGTTATACTAAGCATTTACAACTCTACTATGCTTATGCAGAGCACCTAAATAACTATTTAATCTCAGTGATAGGCCTGATCATTAGTACATGATTCTTTCTTCCAAAATTGATGTTATTTAGTATACTTAGCTTTAACTGCCACAGCTAATTTTTGCTCCCCGAATATCTTTCTTTACAAATGAAATTAAATGAAATTAAATGAAATTAAATAGTTGTAGTTAGGTATGAAAACATATTAAGTTCTTATGATTTAAAAAATTTACAGCTGTTTCTGAGAAAGACAGGGGCTGACAAAAATAATTGCAGTTGTTATAAAATCTTTCACAAATTTTCATTTAGGATGACACAATCACTTAGTTTTTATTTTGTTTT
The DNA here is from genome assembly GCF_023721935.1 of Panthera uncia. Classification (NCBI taxonomy): domain Eukaryota; kingdom Metazoa; phylum Chordata; class Mammalia; order Carnivora; family Felidae; genus Panthera; species Panthera uncia. Next base: position 63,339,921 of record NW_026057577.1, read on the forward strand.
GTTTTGTAACACACACTTTCTGATCTAAAAACAGCAATGATAGCTAAAATACAAAGTGAGAAAATCAAACAAACAAAGGTAGATAGGGAAATACCCAAGCTCCAAGAGCACAAAAAAGAAAATGGAAAGCAGGGGTGAGTGTGGGTGAAACAGTCTATACTAGCTTCAGGTCTTGAAGTAAACAATGGCAACCATGAATTTGTCCTCTGCAGTGTAATGTTGTAATGAGGCTGGCATTTGTGTCTGACACCAAGGGTTAGGTTGGTGTCATCTTCATTTATAAAAGTCAGCTAAAATGCAGTACTGTTATATTTAATTTGACTCTGAATTCACAGACTACTTTGGCTAAAGGATGTGAGAATACAAAGACCAAGCATTTATTTTCTCACTCTTCCGCCTGCTGGCCAACTAACTGAATCAGGAAAATCATCAATAATACAAGGCTCCACCTCACTGTTAGAAAATTTGGTTATAATTCAAGAATGGGGATATATAGGTAGAGGAAGGCACAGAGCAAGAAAAGCTGAGCACAAAACTCTAATCACTTTCAGCAATTTGGAAGGCAAGAATCAAGAATTTTAAGCTGACAAACATTAGGAAAATATAGAGAACCTGCATAGCCAAATGTAAAATCTGGTTAGAGGGGCATCTGGGTGGCTCTACTGGGTAAGCAAGTGACTCTTGATTTTGGCTCAGGTCATGATCTCATTCATTGTGATGGGATAGAACCCTGTGTTGGGCATGCTGAGCATGAAACCTGCTTGGGATTCTCTCTCTCCCTCTCTCGCTCCCCCTTGCCCACTTGTGCATGCATGTGCGTGTGCGCACTCTCTCAAAATAAGTAAATAAACATTAAAAAAGTCTGGATACATATAGATATGGATAGTTATAAGTAAAAGATAGCTAGCCAGCTAGCTTGCTAGACAGTGATAGAAAGAGAAGAATGGCAGAATATGCCACCTCAAGAGTCTACTTTTGAGTTAAAGGCACTTGAAAAACTGTAGCTGCAAGAGAAGCATTTTAATCTCTCCTTTCTTCTTGAAAACGAGACATTAATCTCCCATGTGATTTTTCCATTATAAACTTTCATGTATAATCTGAGATAAGCTTTATTATTTTCTCAACAATGCAAACATGCAAAATTTACTCTCTAAATATTAAGAACATGAATACCCAATATCATTAAGAAATTAAATATGTCATAAAATAATGTCTCTCTGCTTTCTTTAATACAATACCCAATCCAAATAAACCTATACACAAATATTTACCAAACTCTCAAAGAACAGAGAATATTATATACTTTTTTGAGGAGGAAATTAACATTATCTAACAGATTTTGTAAAAACAATATAATCATGATAATGAAGGCAAGTAAGAGAAATATCATAATGAAAATCAGTGACTGAAAACTTTCTTAATCAAATGCTAAAGCCTCAAGAAAAGTTTAGCATATTTAATGAAGCAGATTTACTTTTAAAAGTGGAGAGTGATTAAATTAGGTATATTTCATGAATGCAAAGATAGTTAATTTCCTGAAAATGTGTTTATATATAATATCACATTGGCTGATAAGATGAAAACAGTGATTATTACAAATACAGAAAATCAAATGAGATATGGCACTTATTCATGCTTAACAACAATAAGAGTAGTTAAATATTTAAACTAATCCTTTAAAAGTGACAAGCAGAGAAGGGTATATCAACTAGGTCTCTTTCATTTATTTGTCCATATTATGTAGACAGATTTAAACAAGGTAATAGGCCTATAAAATCAGACATATACGCAGGATACCAAATCAATGTACAGAAATCAGTTGCATTCTTATACACTAATAATGAAGCAACAGAAAGACAAATAAAGAAACTGATCCCATTCACAATTGCATCAAGAATCATAAAATACCAAGGAATAAACCTAACTAAATATGTACAAGATCTGTATGCTGAAAACTATAGAAAGCTTATGAAGGAAATTGAAGAAGATACAAAGAAATGGAAAAACATTCCATGCTCATGGATTAGAAGAATAAATATTGTTAAAATATCAATACCACCCAAAGCTATGTACACATTCAATGCAATCCCAATCAAAATTGCACCAGCATTCTTCTTCAAACTAGAACAAGCAATCCTAAAATTTGTATGGAACCATGAAAGACCCCTAATAGCCAAAGTAATATTGAAGAAGACCAAAGTGGGAGGCATCACAATCCCAGTAGTCTCTACTACATACCTGTAATCATCAAGACAACGTGGTATTGGCACAAAAACAGACACATAGACCAATGGAATAGAGTAGAGACTCCAGAATTGGACCCACAAAAGTATGGCCAACTAATCTTTGACAAAGCAGGAAAGAATATCCAATGGAAAACAGACACTCTCCTTAACTAATGGTGCTGGGAAAACTGGACAGCAACATGCAGAAGAATGAAACTAGACCACTTTCTTATAACATTCACAAAAGTAAACTCAAAATGGATAAATGACCTGAATGTGAGATAGGAAACCATCAAAACCCTAGAGGAGAAAGCAGGAAAAAAACCTCTTTGACCTCAGTCACAGCAATTTCTTACTCCACACATCTCCAAAGGCAAGGGAATTAAAAGCAAAAATGATCTATTGGGACCTCATGAAGATAAAAACTTCTGCACTGCAAAGGAAACAATAAACAAAAGTAAAAGGCAACCAACACAATGGGAAAAGATATTTGCAAATTACGTATTGGACAAAGGGCAAGTATCCAAAATCTATAAAGAACTCACCAAACTCCACACCCGAAAAACAGATAATCCAGTGAAGAAATGGGCAGAAAACATGAATAGACACTTCTCTAAAGAAGACATCCAGATGGCCAACAGACACATGAAAAGATGCCCAACATTGCTCCTCATCAGGGAAATACAAATCAAAACCACACTGAGATACCACCTCACGCCAGCCAGAGTGGCTAAAATGAACAAATCAGGAGACTATAGATGCTGGCAAGGATGTGGAGAAACGGGAACCCTCTTGCACTGTTGGTGGGAATGCAAACTGGTGCAGCCACTCTGGAAAACAGTGTGGAGCTTCCTCAAGAAATTAAAAATAGACCTACCCTATGACCCAGCAATAGCACTGCTAGGAACTTACCCAAGGGATACAGGAGTGCTGATGCATAGGGACACTTGTAACCCAATGTTTATAGCAGCACGTTCAACAATAACCAAATTATGGAAAGAGCCTAATGTCCATCAACTGATGAATGGATAAAGAAATTGTGGTTTGTATACACAATGGAATACTACGTGGCAATGAGGAAGAATGAAATATGGCCTTTTGTAGCAACGTGGATGGAACTGGAGAGTATGATGCTAAGTGAAATAAGCCATACAGAGAAAGACAGGTACCATATGTTTTCACTCTTATGTGGATCCTGAGAAACTTAACAGAAGACCATGGGAGACAGGAAGGAAAAAAAAAGTTATAGAGGGAGAGAACCAAACCATAAGAGACTCTTAAAAACTGAGAATAAACTGAGGATTGATTGGGGGTGGGAGGGAGGGGAGGGTGGGTGATGGGCAGTGAGGAGGGCACCTATTGGGATGAGCACTGGGTGTTGTATGGAAACCAATTTGACAATAAATTTCATATTAAAAAATAAATAAAATCAGACATATAAAATTATAAAGGAGCAGACAATGTTATTTGACTCCATAAAATTAAGAAAATAATCTATTAGAACACATGAAAAAAAGTTTAGCCAGGGTAGATGTACTATAAATAGGCATGTTGCTTTATATCAATAATTGCTTAATAAAAACATTGATAAAGAAAAATCCAATTTATAGTAGCCATAATAGCTATGGAAACTATGATGAATCTTAAGCAACAACAACAAAACAAAAACATGAAAGAAATCTGTAAAAAAAAAAGAAAACTAAATTTTGTTCTACAAAGAGCCATAATTAAACTACTAATGGGAATAAGATATCTGTGATAAAAAAAACCTAAGAAAAGATATATATGTATGAATCTTAATGTTCAAATTTTAAAGGAAAAGATAATAGAAAATGGGTAAAAATATTTACAAAAAATTAATGAAAAAGAAAGCTGAAAGCCAATAAATTCATAAAAAATGCTCATTCTCACAGGTCATTAAGAATATACAGATTAAAAGCACAATGGAGAATAGCATACCATGTTCACCATTTAAGGAAAAATAAACATAAAAGCCAACATTACCATTCATTTCAAAAGTATCAGTGAGTTGTCTTGCACTGCTGGTGAAACTGGGGTATAAATTTTCACAAGCACTCTGCACAACAATTTGGCAATACGTAACACCCTAAGACTCATTAAATCTGCTTCTGTGTACGTGGCCTAGAGGTAGAGATAACCCTAGAGTCACTGATAGAAAGGGGCTGTATTTGACATTTCAGGAGAATTTCCCACAGGCATCTGTAATCTCAGAAAATCCCCTTTTTCAATTTACACCAGGAAAGCCCAGTTGAAATCCTTGAGGTGTCGTGGAAAGCAAAAACATGCATCATTGTCACAAGAACCTGCTTTCTAATAGCTAGAGGATGTTGGATAGTACAAATATTTCGAATATGTATCTTGATTAAAGAAAAAAACAATGCATTTTTTTAAAGAACCAAAGCATGTATTTTCTTTATGATAAAGGGAATGTTCATAATGGGACAAAGCACATTGTAGATAGTTTAAACTCAGTGAAGTACCATTTTGTATTTATATAAACATCCATGGTCTTATAAAGCATACATTTCATACTGAATCTATAATTAAATAAATTTTACCTGATATCTTGAAAAATTCCTAATACATGCAATGTATAATAAGCAATGGTTTGGTCCCAAGAACATGTTAATGCCTATTCCGCCTTTTAATGCCATGTCAGTATCTCCATTTGTCATCTTCACCTTGTGGCTGTTTTAGCATAAATCTGTTCGTGTTTAATTATATAATATGCAGTTATCACTATTTAGTCACATTATCTGTGTAATCTATAATTTTTTAGTGCATTTCTCTGTAAGATTTTATGTTGTTTTTTGTTAGAGCCTAGAAAAAGATCGCACACACAAGGCAACAAAGTTTGTGGCCGTGGCAGAAGTTTCCCAATTTTGGATAAATAAGACCGTCAACTCAAGTTCACTGAAGAAAGGGAAGATATTGTTTCATAAAAGTTTTAGTGCCTCACATTGGTATGATTTCCAGATGTTTTAATTACATATTGCTCTGCATATCTTGACAATGAACGTATTACACTGAGCAGAAAAGTTACAGCCAGCTGGTTTCCTGTCAGGTTGAGTAAGTTACATTCCTTGTATTTCCAGCTATTTACTTTTACAGCTCTCAGGCCTCAATGCCTCCAAGATTAGGAAGGATAGTCAATAACATACTGCCCAGTAAACCTCAGGTATTGATGCGAACTGCCTCATTCTATTCACTTATTTTTTGATGACTAATAAATTGATTTCCTAGGAATATATCCTCAATTTGTTTGTTGTTTGACCACAATTGGTATCACATAATGGCGAAACACTTAATTGCAAAATCATATTTTAACGCTCTTATGATTTTTCAGCCTTCTTGCTTTCTATTTTCCTTCCCTTCCATTTGCTTTCAATTATTACTGAGACATAAAGATTTCCTATTTCCCTCCAAATTTTACTTCTTTACATTATCCCTTAATTACCCTGTCCAGTCATTTTCTTCTTTTTATGTGATTGGAAATTTCGGTTATGATACATTATCTCAAGTTCATTATTATTTCAAGGATCTCTGTAAACAGTTCTGAAAATGAAAGTAGAGGACACGTAGGTCAACTTTAAAATGTGAGAGAAAGATCAAAGGTGAGTAAGGCATGGTCCCTGCTCCTAAAGAGCATCTTCAATCTTGGCATTACACTAAACAGAAAAATAACATAACATTTGATTTTTGCTGCTTTTTAAATTTCAATGAGATAGTTGATTCAAATAGAGCCAAGAATAGATGGCATATGACAATAAATCAGGACAAATAATTCTGTCCTGAAAGCCAGCAAGAGCAGAAAAATCAGGTAAGTGTGGGCATTTGCTTGTATTTTCAAATACCTGTGCAAAACTATTGGAGGTTCTGTATATCAGTTTATAGGTACTTACAGGAAAAAAAATAAACAAGAGTTATGTAATATAGCAAGCAGTGTGTACATATGAGAACCATTGTTTTGTAGTGCTTTTATGGAATATTATTATTTCCCCAGGCTACAGATATATAAAGCAGGTTGGGCTATTAAAATTTTTTTGTTGATTCATTTGTTTTGTTTTATTTTGATTTTGATTCTTTTCTTTTCCTTTTGAAGTTTTCTTATTCAAAATATAAATTAGCTTTTGTATCTTAGGATATTTGAAGTACTAAAATTATATAAAAGTCCTTTCATATCTTGATGTTTTTATTATTATTCCATAAATATCTCCATAGTGCTATTCTTGTTTTCAAATAGTGTTTGATATGTAATCTGATAGAACAGTTGTGTCAAGCATCATTTCTAATTGTTTTTACAACAGTTATTTACCAATATATTTTCTGAATATTAATTAAAAAAAAAACTCCAGATGTAAATTATCAGCTAGAACCCAGAGGGTTATTTTCCACTGTCATAGAATCCACTTTCATCTCATCAGTAATAATTTTCATGTATATGAGATTGAAAACATTTCTATTCAAATTTTTTAAGAAAATGGATCCTACTTTAGTATGAATATCTTATTCATTGAATAATGGAACATCAATTTGCATATATTATACACCTAAAGTTAATTAAGCTACATGGAATTCTTCAGAGAGCCAAAGATTATATTTGATCAAAGAAATCTCCAGTTAATCCCAAATTAGATGCCAAATGTTTTCCACATAAAGATATTAAATAGTTTATTCCATTAACTAATATAATAATAAAATGAACCATTACTTTTATTTATAATTTTGAGTACATGAACAATTGGATAGAATTTAAGGGGAAAAGGTTATTTAAAAATTATAATAAAGTTTGGTTGTAAATTTTAATTACGAGAAACAGATTATGGCAAGATGTGTGAGGGTGGATGACACAACAGAAGAGGGAAAGGAACTTTTTTGAAGACGGCCCATCCATGACAAGCATTCACAACTAGGCTATGGCTTGCTGGGTCTATCACGGTTATGTTGCCTAGGAGGGACTCCACTCCTTTTTTGTTCTTTTTATAAAGAGAATAAATCTGACAATAAATATTTTATAAAGATAATAAATTTTTAGTGGGTGACAATCTTGTGTTTGGGGGTGCTGACAAGTCTCTGTTTAAAAATCATCTGTATTGGGGTGCCTGGGTGGCTCAGTCTGTTGAGCGTCAGACTTTGGCTCAGGTCATGTTCTCACGGTTGGTGAGTTTGAGCCCTTGGTCATGCTCTGTGCTGACAGCTCACAGCCTGGAGCTGCTTCTGTGTCTCCATCTCTCTGCTCTTCCTCTGCTCCTGCTCTGTCTCTGTCTCTCTCTCAAAAACAAATAACAATATCAAAAAAAAAAAAAAAGAAAAAAAAGGAAATGATCTGCCTTAGTGAGTTTGGATAAAGGTCGCTGCTCAGTACCCAGGATCTACAGAGGTTGTACGGCAATTTTGAATTACTTCTGTTCTTGGATAGAACACCATTGCTTCCATGGGAAATTGACTTCAACTGAGTACAGCTTTTCCCTGGGGTTTCACGCAAAAACTTCATTCCCCACATCTCAGTGTCATGAAACAAAATGAACAAAATGAATTCATTTTAAACCATCTCATTTATGAATGGTAACATAAAGATTAGAGTACACAAAAAATTACTTTTATAGGAAATTATAAATGTAAAATCATCAATTGCAATATGTATGGTTCATTTTCAATTGCCTGCTGAACTAAATTACAGATGTTTCTTGCTTTTACATGAAATGCGCCCTAAAAATGTTTATAATTAAAATATATTGCTCTAAGTATCTTAGTTTTTAATGTGATCAACTTTATTTTAAAAATATTTTAAATGAGTTTACCTTCCCAATAATTTTAGCAATATAAACTCTGTATAGTAGTTTGAGAACATAAAATGAAAAAGGTAAATGTACAATGCAAGGAACAGTTTCTTTTCTGTTCCTTTGCACAAGAATTCAATGATCATTTATTTTATCATCAATTCTTTTAGAAACAAAAATGTATTTTCATTTTTTACTTGTTTTAAAGTTGTACATCCAGTTCCTCTGTATTTTTCTATATATATATTTAACCATAAAGTTTTTCATTTATACTTTTTTGTTTAGATGATCTCTCATTAGTTAGTTATATCTTCTGAAAAATCAATAAAAAATGTGGGGCGCCTGGGCGGCTCAGTCGGTTAAACGTACAACTTCAGCTCAGGTCATGATCACACAGTCTGTGAGTTTGAGCCCTGTGTGGGGCTCTGTGCTGATAGCTCAGAGCCTGGAGCCTGCTTCAGATTCTGTGTCTCCCTCTCTCTCTGCCCTCCCCTGCTCATGCTCTGTCTCTCTCTGTCTCAAAAATAAATAAAAACATTAAAAAAATCAATAAAAATGCTATCCTTTTACCACCAAAGTGAAAATACATCCCACAAAATATATTCTTGCTGTTTATCAGCTTTCTCTTAATCTACTTGTCAGTTCCTTTAAGATACTTATTCCAACTTTCATGATTAGAGCTAAAACCTCTGGAAGGTTTGGTTACAAAAGAAAATTTAATTATGTAACTCACACATACCTAAATAAGACTTACTGAGAAATATATCTTCTTTAAAGAAAAATGCATATATTATCATTGTTATTATATATTATGTAGTATCATGACACATAATAGGAAAATGACATAATATAAATTTCAAAAAGTAATAAACATTCAGAAATTCTATTCCAAGCTATAACATTAGCTAGTTCCCTGGCACTAAATAAATTAATATTTAAAGTAAAAAATTCAAAGTACACTCAGAGTGGAATCCCTTTTTACAATCACACCCCCACTCTCCCCCCTAAGGATTATTGAGGTATACACAGATAATGCTGCATAAGACTTAATCATTCTCCCAAAATGTCAAGTCTGACTAAGTAGAAATAGAAAAATGTCAACCACAATTGGATTAGGTTTATTTTCTATCATGTGATACACTTCAAAGGCAATTTAATTGCAAACGTAAAACAGTAGCCACTCATACTATGGACAATTTTGATTTGTAGTGTTTAAACAGGCAAAAGAGAAGGTATTTCTTATTTCATTGGTATAATGGTTCTCAAGGAAGTGTTTGCAAACATTTTAATATCAAAGCATTCTACATGTATTTATCTATCTATCTAACCATTTATCTATCATCTATTAATCTATGTATCTTTTCATCTCTGCCAATCAAGGTTGTGGAAACATTCAAATATTCATGAATTGTGTTCCTCTGTCCCAGAAAGATTTTTGATAAATGCTTTAAGGACAAATACTTCGATATCCAGTCTTTGGGTAAATTGGACCAAGGGCTGCTATTTTTATTTTTGTATTATAAGGAGTTCAATGAGAGGGCAACAGTTTGGAAAACAGATAGAGGAAAAGGGAAAAACAAAGGCATATGACAAGAGGAGGCATTTAAAATCACCTGACTATTGGTTTCCTGAGAACCCAGTGAGAGGGCTGACATTTATTTGTTTACATGGGGTAAAACAGATAGAATGTATATATGTAAGATCATGAGAATGTGAAAAACAAAAGCAATTTTAGAAATATTGAAGAGATAGGATTTTTTTCACTTAGTCAATGGAAGGAGATATTTGCGTGGGTTTCTAGACAAAGGAATCCCAGGTGCTAATTTCTGTGTACCTATTTTGGTATCACTCTGTCTTGGCATCCTTATTCCTATCCCCATAATAACACAAAACAAAAATATTAAAGAAAAAAATAGGTATAACTAAATTACTGTTTACATCATTGTTTGGGTGATTTATAGTCTACTGACTGAATTCAGGCTTCAGCCTGTTTTAGAAAATAAAATTTTATTGGAGCACAACAGTACTCATTCGTTCACTATTGTCTATGTCTGCTTTTTAGCCACTTACTACAGATTTGAGTAGTCGCCACAAAAACCATCTGATCCACAAAAGCGAAATATTTACTATCAGGCCTGTTATAGAAAGAAAACTGCCAACCCCTACTCTGCACTAACAAAACTTGTGTTTGAAAAAAATTTCCTTAAAAATTAGTGAATTTATTAATAAAAATATATTAAAATACATAATTTACCTATTTTATTTTTATTTTTGTATTTAAATTCAAGTTACTTAACATACAGTGTAGGCTTGGCTTCAGGAGTAGAACCCAGTGATCCATCTCTTACATATGACATCCAGGGCACATCCCAACAAGTGCCCTTATTTAAAAAAAATAAAAATTGTTTATTATTTATTTTTGAGAGAGAGAGAGAGAGAGAGAGACAAAGCACATCTGGGGGGTTGGTGGTTAGAGACAGAGGGAGACACAGAATCTGAAGCAGGCTCCAGACTTGAGCTGTCAGCGCAGAGCCTGATGGGGGGATAAACTCAAGAACAGTCAGTTCATGATCTGAGTGATTATGACCTGAGCAGAAGTTGTATGCTTAACTGACTAAGCCACCCAGGCACTCCCAAAAAGTGTCTTCCCTAATGCCCATCACCTATTTAACCCATCTCCCCCACCTCCCTTCCAGCAACTCCCAGTTTGTTCTCTGTATTTAAGAGTGTCTTATGGTTTGTCTCCCTCTCTGTTATCTTATTTTTCCTTCCCTTTCCCTATGTTTTTGGTTGTATTTCTCAAATTCCACATATAAGTGAAATCATATGACATTTGTTTTTCTCTGATTGACTTATTTTGCTTAGGATAATACCCTCTGGTTCCATCCATGTTGTTGCAAATGGCAAGGTTTCATTCTTTTTCACCCCCGAGTAGTATTCTATTGTATATATAAACTGCATCTTCTTTATCCATCCATCAGTTGATGGACATTTGGGCTCTTTCCATAATTTGGCTATTGTTGATAGTGCTGCTATAAACATTGGGGTGCATGTGCCCCTTCGAATCAGCATTTTTGTATCCTTTGGATAAATACCTCATAGTGCATAATCTGTCTATTTTTCATTTAATAAAATTTCTATAATATTAAAGCCACAGATTCTGCATTTGAAATCCTAAACCCTTCAATTCAGATCAACCAATGCTTACCACAATTTACCAAGCCCAATAGGCTCTCTTAGAGCATTTTTAAGTTAACAGTTCAGAAGAGAAAAATAATAAAAATGAAATTTCACCTTTTAATCTGTTCTTCATATCCTCATTCTTAGGCTCCAAATTTTCATAGGGATTATTAACATTCATAAAATAAACATTATTGAATATATTATAGTGTGTTTTGGTCATATTTATCAAGAACTGTTAATTCAGTCTTTTTATAAATTGATTTTCTTGTCAGAAGTTCATCTTAGATTTTCTTATTTGCTTTTTAAGACCTTTTTATTGGATTGAATTTTTGATAATACTTACATCAGAACATTAATTGCCTTGCTTTTATCATTGCTATTATGTTTTTTGTTCTTCTATACTTTTTTTGGTTTATGAAATTGAAGGTTTCTTTTTTTTTGTTTTGTTTTGTTTTTAGTAATCTCTACACCCAACATGGGGCTCAAACTCATAACCCCAAGATCAAGAGTCGCAGGCTGACCCAGACAGCCATCCCTATAATACCATGATTCTAACATTGTATCTATTTCTCAATCATCAGGGTGACTGCTATCTCTTGAAATGTGGTATGTTTATCATGCCCATTCTTATAGTCTTCTAAAGTTAAAGGTTGTTATGGGCTCAATTTTCAAATTTTGCAGGGAGAATTCCTAAGTTCAAACCACAGAAATAAGTAACAAACAAGCCCTCAGTGTTAAGCACCTGAATCTGAGAACACTGAGTTGGAAAAGGAAAGGAAACCGATTAGAACAAAATCAAGGTGTGTATAGACTGTTGTATGTGTAGATCAATGGCCAGTTACGAAGCCATGCTCCATTCACTCTGTAATGTGCCCACAACTCCAGAAGCAAAATCAACTCTTAATTTAAACACCCACATCATGAAGATAACCTTTATGCTCTTCAATTTGAAAACAAGGATACAAACTCTGCTGGTCCACAAGGTAAAAAAGTAGGGTTAAATCTTTCTTGATACTTCTCAATGTCTCCGGCCTAATAAGGAGCCCATTGTCAAGGGTTTCACTTTAATTATATTCTCCTTCCCTCTCTTGAGGGATAGAGCATGTATAGCAGATACAAGGTGTCATTCTTAAATTTTTGCTTTCACTCTTCAATAAAACAGCCTTTGTTGGATATTTAAAAATTCCTTGAGGGGAGCCTGGGTGGCTCAGTCGGTTGAGTGTCAGACTTCGGCTCAGGTCATGTTCTCACAGTTCGTGAGGTTGGGCCCTGCATTGTGCTCTGTGCTGACAGCTCAGAGCCTGGAGCCTGCTTCAGATTCTGTGTCTCCCTCTCTCTCTGACTCTCCCCCACAAGTGCTTGGTCTCCCTCTGCCTCTCAAAAATAAAGAAAACTAATAAAATAATTTAAAAATTCCTTGAAATGTTTAATGGCAAAAGATACTATTTTCAATGTGGACACAGCTCTTTATTCATATGCCACTTTGGTTATTATAATGGCATTTGGTAGTGCAAAAATCTAATACATAGTCCACATATCCATGTGATTCCATTCTCAGTAATTGGTAAGGGAAACTTACATTAGGAAATAATTAATTGCCATAGATCAATTCTCCTCATACTTGATAGCAAAATAATACCTAGTGTGAATAGATACCACTTCATCCATAAATAAAAAAGAAACTAAAGAAACTCTATCCATCGTATCTATATGCAAATGAAGTTAAGAATAGGGAAGTTATTTTATTTTCCTTTATGGAAAGATTATTTTTATCCATTATTGATGGCATCCTTGACAGATCATTGCTCTATTCAGTGAGGGGCTATAAACTAACATATTGGTGCATAAACATAGTAAATTTTAGGAGTTCAGCTTCTTTTAAATTGCATTAAATATTATAAAAGTTGTTTTTAAAAATTACATTGCCTCAAATTATACCTAAATGTATAGTGGCTGGAGCACAAAGTTGGTTGAGATTGGCCTCAATTCAACTCTACCTACCCAGTTATATAAAGCAAAGTGTGATTTCAGCACACATTAAATTCTATGATCTCATTATCCTAAATTCATAGTTGAAAGAAATGAACTAAATCAACATATGACAGGTACTTATCATAGCTCTTCATAGTTCACTAAATATAACATTTTCTTCTTACAAAGTTTGTACTTTTTTTTTTTACAGGAAACTTAGCTTCATAAAGATACAGTTCAGTAATTAAAAAAAATTAACGTTTATTTTATTTTTGAGAGAAAGAGAGACAGAGTGAGAGCAGGGGAAGGGCAGAGAGAGGGGGACACAGAATCTGAAGCAGACTCCAGGCTCTGAGATGTCAGCACAGAGCCCAACATGGGGCTCGAACTCAGAAACCATGAGATCATGACCTAAGCAAAGTCGGATGCTCAACCAACTGAGTCACCCAGGCCCCAGTTGGTTTTTTAATTTATAAAATATAAACTGCTAAATTATGTACTTCATTTTTTATACTTTATAATTTTTTTTTGTCTATTGAGAGTGTTTTTGGAGAAAAAGTTTGTAACAACATATTTCTACTAGAATCAATCTGAATTTATACTAAAATTCAGCATGTTTTTAAGATTTTTGATTAAGAAAGATGTAAAAAAAATTTAAATAACATTATTTTTTAATGTAAAAAATTCCTCAGAAGTTATTTATGAGTTAATAGATATTTAGCTACTGAGATATACAGTTTTTTCTTAATTTGTTGCACAGTTTATATTACATTTATTAGTAAAAAATATATGTTTAAAACCTGTGAAGTTATATGCAATATATATAAGTTGTATACAATCACCCAATTATATATTAATAATGTGACTCTAAGGCAGCATGCTTGAGATGTATAACAGCATGTGCAATCAATCAAAAAATTTCAAAGATATGGTTAACATTCTATAATAAAAGACAACTAATACAACTATAAGAAGGAATTTTCAATGTCTGTGATTTTTCAGAATCATTTAGGAAAGTTATATATCAATTATGCCAAATCTTATAGGTTTTCTGTTTCTTTTCCAAATCCATCAGGTTGTTTGGTTTATCTATTTTTTGTGTGTTTGTTTTTGTTTTGGGGATGGACTAGAAGATCAATGTTTAGTAAGATTTACCTGGTATATATAATACTAACACAAAGAAGAGGGGTGCTATTATACCAGTGGATATTCTAAGTAGCCTTTATTGTTTTGGAACACCAAAGCTCAGATATCCCTTTATTCTCAGAGATGTTTTAAGGGCTATGTTTTTTAGTTCATCTCCACAAAATATCACTTTATGGATGGTGTTATTAATGGGGATTGTTATAATAATTTTAATTGTCACATGCAGTTTTTATATAATTAGTAAGGTCTTTGGAGCATTCTTCAAATACACATTACAAAGTATTTATTCTGAGGTCTAACAATGTTAGTTATTAGCTAGGACGAATTGGAAGTTAGCTTGTCAGTGTTCATAGACATTCTCTGCATATAAGGACAAGAGAGGGATAATTTAGTGAAGTGTGGCACTGGCATCATTAAAAGTGTCAAGCTGTGTCATAAAGAGATTGCTGAAGCAGTATTTTCTGAAAGCCCATGAAATGACTAGAACGATACTTAAAAGGAGGATAAAACTGTTCCATTCAATATGATATAAAAATATGAAAAGTAAGTCTCCTACTAGTCTAGAGAAAAAAATAGACCGGGAAAAATTAAAAGAAAAAGTTAGGTGAATAAAAGGCAGAATCAAACAAAATAAGAGGCATGATTGGATTAGAAGCAAAATCAACACACAGATCTGCTGCATTTCTATACACCAATAGTGAACAACAGAAAGAGACATTAAGAAAAAAATACCATTTATAATTGCACCAAAATGAGTAAGATACCTAGTAATAAACTTAACCAAAGAGTTGAAAGATCTGTACTCTGAAAAGTATAAAACACTGCTGAAAGAACTTGAAAATGATACAAACACATGGAAAGACATTCCATGCCCATGGATTGGAAGAACCAATATTATAAAATGTCTACACTACCCAAATAAATCTACACATTTAATGCAATCTCTATGAAAATACCCATAGCATTTTTCACAGAATTAGAATAGACAATCCTAAAATTTGTATGGAACCACAAAAGTTTCCAAATGACATCACAAGAAAAGTAAAGCTGGTGGTATCACAAATCTAGACTTCAAGTTCTATTACAAAGCTGTAGTAATCAAGACAATATGGTTCTGGCACAAAAACAGACACACAGATCAATAGAACAGAACAGAAAACCCAGAAATGATCCCACAGCTATATGATCAATTAGTCTTTGACAAATCAGGAAAGAATATCCAATGGGAAAAAGTCTCCTCAAGACACAGTGTTTGGGAAACCTGGACAGTAACATGCAAAAGAATGAAACTGGACCACTTTCTTATACCATACACAAAAATAATTCAAAATGGGTGAAAGACCTAAATGTGAGACAGGAACCATCAAAATCCCAGAGGAGAACACAGGCAGTAACCTCTTTGACATCAGCTGTAGCAACTTTTTACTAGATATGTGTACTGAGGAAGGGAACCAAAGTAAAAATAAACTAATGGGACTTCATCCAAAAGAAGCAAACAAACAAACTAACTAACTAACTAAAAGCTTCTGCACATTGAAGGAAACGATCAACAAAACTAAAAGGCAACTTAAGGAATGTGAGAAAATATTTGCAAATGACATATCTGATAAAGGCTTAGTATCAAAAATCTATAAAAATTATAAAACTCAACACCCCAAAAATTAATAATCCAGTTTAAAAATGGGCAGAAGACACAAATAGACATATTTCCACAGAAGACATACAAATGGCCAACAGACACATGAAAAGATACTCCACATCACTGATCATAAGGGAAACACAATGAAAGCTACAATGAAATGTCACCTCACACCTGTGAGAATGGCTGAAATCAACAACACAAGAAACCACATGTGTTGGCGAGAATGTGGAGAAAGGGGAGCTCTCTTGCACTATTGGTGGGAATGCAAACTGGTACAGCCATTCTGGAAAACAGTATAAAGCTTCCTCAAAAAGTGAAAAATAGAACTACCCTACAATCCAACCTAGGTATTTACAATACAATACAATACAATCTATGTATTTACCCAAAGAATACAAAATTACTAATTTAAAGGGATACATGCCCCCGGGTGTTTAGAACAGTATTATCTATAATAGCCAAATTATGGAAACAGCCCAAGTGCCCATCAACTGAAAAATGGATAAGAGGTATAACTAATATAATATAATATAATATAATATAATATAATTCATTTTATGTCAATTAATATTCCATTATATATATCTTATATATAATCTCAATCTATGTAATCTATATAATCTAAATCTATATATAATATATATAATATATATATTATATATATATAATCTAGATATATGTCTATTATATGTGTATATATAATAGATATATATCTTAAATATATATAATGGATTATTAATTGACCATAAAAATGAAATTTTGCCATGAAACTGTCATGAGAGTATTATGCTAAATTAAATAAGTCAGAGAAAGATAAATACCATATAATTTCACTCACATGTGGAATTTAAGAAACAAAACAAATGAGCAAAGAGAAAGAAGAGAGAGAGAGAGAGAGAGAGAGAGAGAGAGAGAGAAACCAAGAAACACACTCTTAACTTTAGAGAACAACTCATGATTACCAGAGGGGAGGTGGGTGGAGGGATGGGTTAAGTAGGTGATTGGGATTAAGGAGAGTGCTTGTGATGAGTACCAGGTGTTATATGGAAGTAGTGAATTGCTATATTGTACACATGAAACTCATATCCCACTGTATATTAACTGGAATTTAAATAAAAAATTTAAAAGAAGAAACAAATAGTCTTTATTTATTCTTTTAAAAAATTGTAATGTTTATTTTTGAGAGAGAGAGAGAGACAGAGCACGAGTGGGGGAGGGTCAGAGAGAGGGAGACACAAAATCTGAAGCAGGTTCAAGGCTCTGACGTGTCAGCACAGAGCCTGACACGGGGCCTGAACCCACAAGCCATGAGATCATGACCTGAGCCAAAGTTAGACACTTAACTGACTGAACCACTCTGGAGCCCCTAGGTTTTAATTATTCTGAAAATTGAACACACAGAAAATCATAATAGGAAATCAGCTTATAAATTTTTAACAAGAAGGTGAACAGGTGTCATATTAGGGTAAGTTATACGGTTAGCATGCCCAACTGCGACATGTTTGTTAAAGCTCCTAAGAAGCTCTGTAGATAGCTCATAGTAAACTATCCAAATCAACAAAAACTACAAAACAATAGTATTAATGCAAGTTATTTGAGACCAGTTCTGCCACAAGTGTACAGAGGGAAGAGAAAATATTATTTCTCTTGTTTCCATATAGCTATAAAATTAGAAGGAAATTGTTCCCCTAAATGTTGTTGAACTATTGCTTTAAAATTTCAGAAAGTGTAGGCCTGCTCCTTTCAGCCACATTCAAATGTCATTCATCTTAAATAAAAGATTGGAAAATATACTCCAGCACACCATAAACACAAAAGTGGAATCCTTTCCTGAGTCCACATTAGAATATGTAATCTGAGTTGACCACATAAGATATGGCCCTTTGCTTAATCTAGCTGCAAAGTCAGAGTTAGCATGTATATTTAGTCAACAAGGTACTTTTTCCTTTTATTTATCACACTAAAACTTACATGTGAATATAAAATGTAATTCTTTTTTTCTATAATTAATTTGTCCTTCCTGAGCATGAAATCACTATTTTTGGGGCAACAGGGGCAATAACAAAAAGCTAAGTCTCTAATTCTTTTTAAAAATTAATTATGATAATATAAACTGTGCCAATTTTCAATGTACAGCCTTTCATCCCCGAGTCCACCCTTCATTGCTTTCTCTATACTAATAAAATAGGTTCTGTTAGCATTTCTCTTTTGCCATATGGCAGGATGTTCAGTTTTCACATTAGAAGTCACTACTAGGACTTCAGAGCAGGAAGTGTCTTCCCTTCCTAGTTTCAGTATTCTCCTGCTATGCTTCTTCACTGTGCATGGCTGCCCTAGAATATGGTTCCAACAGCACAGCTGGATTCTCCAGTACCAGGTTCTTGCCACACATACAACTTCTGCGGCAAATGCAGCTTCTCTATCACTCAAGTGCTATAGCATGGGCACATTCCTGTAAAGTTATGCTTGCATGGCACCTCAGTAGCTTTTTCACGTCCAGTAAACCACAGCCTCACTCTCTCCAATCACAGTTGGATCTCAGGCTTGAAGGGGAGATACTCTTCCTTGGAGTGTTCTATCTCAGCTCTATGGGGCATGGTAAATTTATACCTGTCATTCCTAAATGTTATTCAGACTTCTCCCTACTTATTAGGGAATCTCACACTATTACTATTCCCTAGTTTATTTAATAATTATTTATATTAAAAATTTCTTGCTCAAATTATTAAGTAGCTCCTTTCTCTTTATCGAATCATGACTGATTCTGAAACAATACCAGGAGTGTTTCCAGGAAATTGACCCTTAGTGGTGTGATTTGGAAGTTGGTTTGGTTGAAACTGGACCTTAACAGCAAACTTTCTTTACTTGAAAAATCTTTGATAATTCCATCTAGGTTTGGTTATTGAACAGGGAATTAATTTTCCTCAAGAACCACCCTGAACTTCCTTTCCCTGTTTGCCATTAGCTTTTAACTAGGATCAAATTTCAACAGACACCAGACATAGAGGTACACACAATAATGCAGGAAGAAGAAGAAGAAGAAGAAGAAGAAGAAGAAGAAGAAGAAGAAGAAGAA